>NW_007730263.1:94935-96890 GCF_000696425.1 Galeopterus variegatus | reverse complement strand
AAGTTGACCCAGAGTTTCTCCTGTTATCTTTTAGGCATTTTTCAGTTTTGAATTTTACATTGGATTTGTGATCCATTTTGCATTAATTTTTGTGAAGAATTTAAAGTCTATGTAGATTTATTTTTTTGCATGTGAGTGTTCAATTGTTCCAACACCATTTGTTGAGAAGACTATCTTTTCTTCATCACATTGCCTTAGCTCCTTTGTCAAAGATCCATTTACTATATGTAGGTCTATATTTATGCTTCCTATTTTGTTTCATTGATCTATTTGTCTGTTCTTTTGCCAATACCACACTGTTTTGATTTACTGCAGCTCCATAGCAAGTCTTGAAGTCAGGTCATGTCAGTCCTCCAGGCTGCTTCTTTAATACTGTGTTGGCTATTCTGGGTCTTTTGCTTCATCATGTAAACTTAAGAATCAGTTTCCATATTCAACGAATAACTTTCTGGGATTTTTATTGAGATTGCATTAAATATATAGATCAAATGGGAAAGAACTGACATCTTGACACTCTTGAGTTTTCCTATCCCTGAACATGGAATATCTCTCCTTTTATTTATTCTTTGATTTATTTCATCATAGTTTTGCAGTTTTCCTCACATAGATCCTGTATGTATTTTATTAGACTTTTACCTAAGTATTTTATTTTGGTGGGTGCTAATGTAAGTTGTATTGTGCTTTTAATTTCAAATTCCACTTATTCATTGCTGGTAAGTGATGAACTTTTGTATATTAACCTTGTATCCTTCAATCTTGCTATAATTGCTTATTAGTTCCAGGAGATTTTTGGTTAATTGTTTCCAATTTTCTATGTAGGAAATCATGTCATCTGTAAGCAGAGACAGTTTTACTTCTTCTTTCTTAATCATTATACCTTTTTGTCTTAGTCTACTGTCCTTCTATAACACAACACCATAGACTGGTTAATTTATAAATAACAGAAATTTGTTTCTCACAGTTCTGGATACTGGGAAGTACAATGTCAAGGTGTCAGCAGGATTGGGGTCTGATGAGGGCTGCTCTCTGCTTCCAAAATGGTGCCTTGTTGCTGGATTCTTCAGAGGGGAAACACAGTGTCCTCACATGGCAGAAGAGGCTAAAGGGTAAGAGAGCACTCCCTTCAACCTGGAGCCCTTTGATAAGGGCGCTAATCCCATTTATGAAGGCAGAGCCCTCATGACTTAATTAACTCTCAAAGCCCATACATCTTAGTACTGTTGAATTGGGGATTAAGTTTAAACATGAATTTTGGATGGAACACTATTAACGAAACCAAGAACTTTTATTTCCATTTCTTGACTTATTAGCTAGGACTTCCAGTACAATATTGGAAAAGAGTGGTGAGAGGTAACATCTGTGCTTTGTTCCTGATCTTAGTGGAAAAGCTTCTAGTTTCTCACCATCAAAAATGAAGTTACAACAGACACATTAAAAAATGCTCAACATCACTAAGCATCAGGGAAATGCAAATCAAAACCTCACTGAGATATATTCTCACTTCAGTTAGACTGGCCAGTATCAAAATGACAGAGAATAACAAATGCTGGTGAGGATGCAGAGAAAGAAGAATCTTCTCACACCATTGGTGGGAATGTAAATTAGTGTAGCCATTATGGAAAACAGTTTGGAGGATACCGAAACAACTACAGATAGAATTGCCATATGATCCAGCATTTCCACTGCTGGGTATATACCCAAAGAAAATGAAATCATCATGTTGAAGGGATACCTGCACTTCCATGTTTATCACAGCCTTATTTACGATAGCCAAGAGTTGGAACCAACCTAAATGTCCATCGACAGATGACTGGATAAGGAAAATGTGGTATATATATGTAATTGAATACTACTCTGCCATAAAAAAGAATGATATTCTGCCATTCACAGCAACACAGATGAACTTAGAGAAAATTATGTTAAGTGAAATAAGCCAGGCACAGAAAGATAAATAC
>NW_007730263.1:92330-93679 GCF_000696425.1 Galeopterus variegatus | reverse complement strand
TTTGTCTGGTCTTGGCATTGGGGTGATACTGGACTCATTCTAACTCACTCTAATTTATTCCTAACTTATTCTTGGTTAGGAAGTATTCCCTCTGCTTTTATCTTCTGGAAGAGATTTTAGAAAAATGCTATCCTTTCTTTCTGGAAACAATTGTTTAAAAATGGTAGACTTTACCCTGAGCTCTTCTGGCCCTGTGCTGTCTGTTTTGGAAAGCTATTCATTATTGATTCAATTTCTTTAATAGATATAGGCCTATTCACACTATCTATTTTTGTGTGTGTGTGAGTTTTGGTAGACTATGTCTTTAGGAATTGGTTCATTTTGCTTAGGTTATCAAATTTGTGGACATAGAGTTGTTCATAGTATTTCCTCACTATCTTTTGAATGTCTATAGGATCTGTAGTGATACCTCTTCTTTTATTCTGATCTTGGTAATCATGTTCTTTCTCTGTCTCTGTTTCTCTCTCTCTTTTCTTAAATCAGCCTGGCTAGAGGCTTATTTATTTTATTGATCATTTCAAAGGACCAACTTTTGGTTTCTCTAACTTTTCTTTATTCATTTTCTGTTTGCAATTTTATACATTTTTATTCTAGTTTTATTTATGTCTTTCTTCTTACTTTGGATTTAATTTGCTCTTCTTTTTCTTGTTTCCTGAGGTAGAAGCATAGACGATTGATTATAGATTTTCTTCCTTTTCTAATATATGCATTCATTGCTATTAATTCCCCTCTAAGCACTGCTTTCATGGCATTTTGATAGCTTCTGTTTTCATTTTCATTTAGTTCAAAATATTTAAAAATTTTTCTTCAGATTTCTTTTTTGATACACATTATTTAGAAGCACATTGTTTAATTTCCAAGTATTTTGGGATCTTCCAGCTATCTTTCTGTTATTGATTTATAATTTAATTCCATTGTGGTGTGAGAACAAACAGTGTAAGACTTCTATTCTTTTAAATGTGGCATGGTGTGTTTTATGGCTCAAAGTTTGGCCTACCTTTATGAATGTGGCATGTGAGCTTAAAAAGAATGTGGATTCTGTTGTTAAATGAAGTGGCCTACAGATGTCTATTATATCCACTTGATTGATGATGTTGTTGAATTTAACTATGTTCTTACTGATTTTCTGTCTGCTGTATCTGTTTACTTTGATAGCGGGATGTGATGTCTCCGACTGTAATAGTGTGTTCATCTATTTCTCCTTGCAGTTTTGTTAATTTTTGTCTCACATGTTTTGATGCTCTGTTGTTAGGCACATACAAATTAACAATTATTAATTATTAACAATCTTCTTGGAAAATTGATCCCTTTATCATTATTTAATGCCCCTTTTTATCCCTGATAACTTC
>NW_007730263.1:87176-92295 GCF_000696425.1 Galeopterus variegatus | reverse complement strand
AATTTTTGTCTCACATGTTTTGATGCTCTGTTGTTAGGCACATACAAATTAACAATTATTATGTCTTCTTGGAAAATTGATCCCTTTATCATTATTTAATGCCCCTTTTTATCCCTGATAACTTCATTATTAACAATCTTCTTGGAAAATTGATCCCTTTATCATTATTTAATGCCCCTTTTTATCCCTGATAACTTCCTTTGCTCTGCTCCTTGCCTTGTTGGGAATTGCTCTTCTTCCATGTGGAAGGCTACAGCTGATTCAAGTTGTGCATTTTCTTTCCCTTAGGTCAGTCAAGCTCTGGTAAAATCCCAGAAGATTTGGTTCTGATTATGAATTTCTCTTCAGGGCAGACCTTGTTAAGAAGAGCAGAATGCTCTGGTGTATTTTAAAGTGGTTTCTTTCCCTCTCTCCCTCCTGAAATCATGAGGGGATTTTTCTCTGACATTCATTGTGTGAACCTAGTTGTGAACCTAGTAATTCTCCCAAAAGTGTGCAGGCACCCAGATGGCTGCATTCCCTGGAATTTTTAATCTCACAGACTTGAATTTATACCGAGTCTCCAGCAATTTTGCAGTTACTGTTCAGGTTTTCCTACTCCAGCACTGGTTCCCAAGGAGGTTTTTGCTTGGATAAGTTGTGATTCTCTATATCTGCCTTTCTGTCTTCCAAATTTTGGGATCAGTGGTTTTCCCTATGACCTCACTTTTCCTACTGGTTTAAGAAGAGGTATTGATATTTTACTTTGTTCAGCTTTTTACTTGTTAGGGTGGAGAAATAACTTCTAAGCTTCTTACATACTGGACCAGAAACTGAAAGTCATCACCATATATTTTAAAATATATATCTCAAGTTGTATCTACAATTTTGTATTTCAATATAAATAGTATTTTATTTGTCTTAGGAATAATATTTGACATAAATAATAAAACAAACAAATAGAATTTATTGGATAATTTCTTCCCCTAAATATAGAAATTTTTTTTCAAGCATCAAGTACTTTTTTATTCAGTGAGATTTTGTACATTTTGAATTTAGTCAAATGCCTTTAGAAAATATGCTTTGGATTCAGCAATGACAAATAAATATATAGTACTTGCGACTATCAAAGCCCTTCCTGGCTTAGCTCAGAATTATGTTATGTATGTGATGCTAGTTCTCTGGGGCTGCAGAAATCTTCAGAAAGGATCTTGTAAGATTATGTATCTAGTTTTGGCTTGTGTACTTGAAATGCCAAGAAGAACAGATTCCTCTAAAGCATACTTAGATATTTTTCCTGATATTTTCTGGAAAGAACCTGGCAACTTAGTGTCTTTATTTGCAGGAAATTTTTGTTGTTATTGTTATTTTTTTTAACAAAGAAACACATATGCCTCATGTTTCTAGTCTCTAAACCTAAATAATGGACTTCTGATCTAAACACAATTATTTTATTTAATAATTGTTTCTAGGACTTATTAATTTTCAGTGTTGGGAAGGACTTTAAGAATCATCTCGTATATAAAATTATGGCCTTAGTCAAAGATTACTGTATGTTTCTTGCCAATGACAATAGTTTTCTATTTGATCATTTTAATTTCAAGACTACCACCACACTTCAGAATATTTTTACAATGTTCAACAAAGGCCCCTTTATTTGAGCATTCTTTTCTAGAAAAGGGAAATAAAGGAATTTTTAAAACATTATTTACTAAAAGCAGGGAAAGTGACATACAACTAATTTTTTTTTAACATTCTTTACTAAAGGAGAAAAAGACAGTGGATAAATTTAGAAACTCCAGTGGCCAGGATGCTGGGACTAGCTAACTTTGATATAAGATGTAAGAAGAGTGGCGGGAAGAAACAGAGATTTCAGGACTAGGGCATTGGAAAGTCCTTAGGAAAGTCAACTCATATCAGCAAAAAATGTAAAGTAACAAGTCCGCTATAATTTTAGTGTTGACTGGAAGTCCTGAAATCAAGAAATTATTATAAAAGCTCCATTGTAATCAGCCTAGGATGATGACTGCAAAGATATTACAGGCCCAGAATGTGAGAGAAAGATCTGCAAATGAGAAGTAGCATTACTCACGGGGAAATAGCCTTGAATTTGTGGTATTGTTTATTGTGCCCCCACAGACAAGTCTATAAGCTATGAACAGACCATTTGGAGGATGGAATATATAAGAATAGATATATAATTTTGAAAACATCCTTTACAATAGCAACAAATAATATTTAGGAAAAATCTAGGATACAAATACCTAGGAAAAAAACTTTAATAGAAGATGCTCAAGATCTCTATACTCAGAACTGCAGAATTTTACTAAGAGCAATTAAGGAAGACTTAAGTAAATGGTGAAATATATCATGTTCACGGATTTGAAAACTATTATTGAGATGCTATTTCTTTCAACATTGATGTATAGTTTCAATGCATCCCAATCAAAACTCAGCTCTAATTTTGTAGAAGCTTCTGATTCTAAAATTTATACCAAAATACAAAATGCATAGAGTAGCCAAGATATTCTTGAAAAAAAAAAAACAAAAAACAAAGTTGGATAACATGCCAGATTCAACTTACTAAGTGGCAGTAATTAACATGGTATTGTGTTGGCACAATAGTTGATAAATAGATCAATAGACCAGAACAGAGAGTTCAGAAATAGGCCCAAACATATACTGTATCTAATTTCTGATGAAGGTATCAAAGCAATTCAATAGGGAGTAGAAGAACTTTACATTAAATAGTGCTGCAGTAACTGAATATTTATGTGACAAAAAAAGAACCTTGACACCTACCTCATATATAAACAAAAATTAATTCAAGATGAATCATAGACATAAATATAAAAGCTAAAATTATAAAGCTTCTAGAAAAAAATATCTTTATGATCTTGGGGAAGGCAAAGATTTCCTAACAGGGAATAATAAATGCTTACAATAACAAAAACACTTAGAAATCGAATTTCACTAAAATTAAAAACTTCTCATCAAGCGACAAAAAGTAAAAAGGCTGTCTATGGAAAGGAGGTAAATATTTTCAATACTTATATCTGAGAAGTGGCTTGTATCAAGGGTGTATAAATAATTCTTATACTCAATAAAAAGGCAACCCAAATGAAATATGTGCAAAAGTCTTGATCAGACATTTTTGTAAATGAACAAAAAGTCTCAAAAGAGGCTCAATGCTGTTGTCATCAAGGAAATGTAAATTAAAACCATAATGATATACCACTAGAGAATGGCTCACATTAGAATGATTAACAATTCTGAATATCAGCAAATAAGAGGAGGAAATGGAACTCTCATACTTTGATGTTGGAAATGTAATTGGTACAATCACTTTGCAAAACTGTTTGACAATCACTAGTAAAGTTAATCATACTCCTACTCTATGACCTAAAAATTTCATTACTGGAAATATACCCAATGGAAAGATTTGTACAGGAATGTTTCTAATAGGTTTATTAATAAGGTTCTCAACCTAACAACCACCCAAATATTCTTAAATGGGTTGCAACATCAACTCTCTTCTTTTTTTAAATTTAATTTAATTTTATCAATACACAATGTAGTTGATTTTCATATCCCTTTACCTCACCCTCCCAACCCCCTCTCTCTCCCCCAAATCATTATTGTATTTTTTTGCTTGTCTTAACAAATTTAAGGAATTGTGATTGTTGTGTCTTCTTCCCCACCCCACCCCATTTTTTTTGTGTATTTATTTATTTATTTATAGCTCTCACAAGGAAGTGAGAGCATGAGGTATTTCTCTTTCTGTGCCTAACTTGCTTCAATTAATATAATTCTCTTTCTAAGCCTGACTCGTTTTCACTTAATATAATTTTTTCTAAGTCCACCTATGTTGCTGCAAACAGTAGTATTTCATTCTTTTTTATAGCAGATTAGTATTCCATTGTGTAGATACACCACAGTTTCCTTATCCACTCATCTGATGATGGACATTTGGGCTGGTTCCAACTCCTGGCTATTGTAAATAGTGCTGCAATAAACACTGGCATACTGGTATGCCTTTGACATGATGATTTCCATTCCTCTGGGTATATTCCCAGCAGTGGGATCGCTGGGTCATATGGTAGATCTATCTGTAATTGTTTGAGGAACCTCCAAACCATTTTCCATACAGGCTGCACCATTTTGCAGTCCCACCAATAGTGTAGGAGGTTTCCTTTTTCTCTGCAAACTCATCAGCATTTATCATTCTCAGTCTTTTGGATATCAGCCATCGTAACTGCAGTGAGATGGTATCTCAGCGTGGTTTTGATTTGCATTTCCTGAGTGCAGAGTGATGCTGAGCATTTTTTCATGTGTCTGTTGGCCATTCATATATCATCCTTTGAGAAATGCTTATTCAGCTCCTTTGCCTTGTTTTTTTTTTTTTTTTTGGTTTTGAAGGCATAGATCTTTATTTAGCATGTTCATTTGCCCTTTGCAAAGGCTTTCAGTAAGCTACTTAACATTTGTACCACAGTTAAAACCTTTTAGCTGAAACTATGTAAGAGAAATGTGCACAAATATCATATTACTATCAATTTAAAAATAAATTAATACTTTATATTCACCAGAGTATATATGCATTTATACATATCTATGTTAATCTTCAAACTTCAGGATGTTACTTCATATTTTTCTGTACAACAATTTGACTTTCTTATGATAGTATTAACCAAGATAAGGAAAAAAGGATGAAAGAGGCCTTATGTTGCCATTAGGGAATCTGTTGTGACTTGTTTAGAAACTCTATTCTTGGTGCAAACAGTTAGCTAACATATTGATTTAATATTTATTTTTAAAACCCCAATGACTTTAATTTTTACTGTTGATACCAAATCTCCAATAACCTGCCTCTCAAGACCTTGCTTACTTTAAATTAGAAAGTATTTAACCCCAGAAATTGACATCCATTGACAATTCTTAGATGTCAAAGCAAGCCAAGATTTTATGTTTTCTTTTTAGTGTAGCTTTTGCCCAGAGAGTCAGACTTTGTATAGTGCTAGAAATAAATAAAATAACATGGCAGTGCACTATTTCCATTTTGCAACATGTCCTGAACTTTTATCTTTGTCCAGTGTTTAATTGGGTTACTTTTTTTTTTTTTTTTTTTTTTTTTTAAGTT
>NW_007730263.1:84340-86374 GCF_000696425.1 Galeopterus variegatus | reverse complement strand
TTTTGCAAATATTTTCTCCCACTCTGTTGGTTGTCTTTTAACTCTGTTTATTGTTTCTTTTGCTGTGCAGAAGCTTTTTAGTTTGATGTAATCCCATTTGTTTATTTTTCCTTTAGATGTCCATGCTTTTGGGGTCGTATTCATGAAGTCACTGCCCAATCCTAATTCCCAGAGTGTTTTACCTATGTTTTCTTTAAGGAGTTTTATTGTTTCAGGGTGTATATTTAATTCTCTAAACCATTTTGAGTTGATTTTGGTATATGGTATATCTAGTTTCATTCTCCTGCTCAGGGATATCCAGTTTTCCTAGCACCACTTGCTGAAGAGGCTGTCTTTTCCCCAATGTGTATACTTTGTTAAAGATCAGGTGGCTGTAGATGTATGGGTTGATTTCTGGATTCTCTATTCCATTCCATTGATCCATATCTCTGTTTCTTGGCCAGTACCATGCTGTTTTGGTTATTATAGCTTTGTAGTATAGTTTAAAATCAGGTAGTGTTATGCCTCCAGCTTTATTTTTATTGCTCAGAATTTCTTTGGCTGTTTGTGGTATTTTGTTATTCCATGTAAATGTTAGGATAGTTTTTTCCAATTCAGAGAAAAATGTCATTGGAATTTTGATGGGGATTGTATTGAATCTGTAGATCACTTTGAGTAGTATGGACATTTTCACTATGTTAACTCTTCCAATCAAAGAGCATGGGATATCTTTCCATCTTCTTGTGTCCCCTTCAATTTCTCTCAACTATGCTGTGTAGTTCTCTTCATAGATATTTTTCACATCCTTGGTTAACTTTATTCCTAAGTATTTTATTTTTTTGGTGGCTATCATAAATGGGTTAGGTTTGTTGATTTCTTTTTCTGCATGTTCACTGTTGGAGTATACAAATGCTACTGATTTTTGTGTGTTGATTTTGTATCCTGCAACTTTGCTGAAATGATTTATCAACTCTAAGAATTTTTTGTAGAGGCTTTAGGCTGTTTGATACGTAAGATCATGTCATCTGCAAACAGGGACAGTTTGACTTCATCTTTTCCAATCTGGGTGCCCTTTATTTCCTTCTCTTCTCTGATTGCTCTGGCTAATACTTCCAACACTATGTTGAATAGGAGTGGTGAGAGTGGGCATCCTTGTCTAGTTCCTGTTCTTAAGGAAAAAGGTGAAAGCTTTTGTTATTGGCAGTGGGATTATCATATATGGCTTTAATTATGTTGAGATACTTTCTGTCTATACCTAACTTTTAGAGAGTCTTTACCATGAACGAATGTTGAATTTTGTCAAATGCTTTTCAGTGTCTATAGAAATGATCATAGGGTCTTTGTCTTTGATTTTATTGCTGTGGTGTATCACATTTATTGATTTGCATATGTTGAACCAACTTTGCATCTCTGAGATGAATCCCACTTGATCATGGTGCATAATTTTGTGTATGTGCTGCTGTATTCTGTTAGCTAGTATTTTATTCAGGATGTTTGCATCTATATTCATCAAGGATATTGGTCTGTAGTGTTCCTTTTTAGTTGTATTTTTACCCGGTTTTGGTATCAGTGTGATGTTTGCTTCATAGAATGAGTTTGGAAGAAAGGCCTCTGTTTCAATCTTTTGGAATAGTTTATAGAGAACTGATATCAATTCCTCTTTGAAGGTCTGGTAGAATTCTGCAGTGAACCTGTCTGGTCCTGGGCTTTTCTTTGTTGGAAGCTGTCTGATAGCAGCTTCAATCATTTTTATTGTTCTTGGTCTGTTCAGATTTTGTACATCTTCTTGGTTCAGTTTTGGCAGTTTGTGTGTGTCCAGAAATTTATTCATTTCCTCCAGATTTTCTAGTTTGTTGGCATATAGTTGTGTATAGTAGTCTCTAATGGTTTCTTGTATTTCTTTTTTTTTTTTATTTTGTCAATATACAATGTAGTTGATTATTGTGTCCCATCACCGAAACCTCCCTCCCTCCTCCCTCTCCCCCCTCCCACCCAAGTGTGTCCCTTCCATTTTCTTGTTGTAAGAACTTCAAAAAAAATTGTGGTTGTTATATC
>NW_007730263.1:27153-83517 GCF_000696425.1 Galeopterus variegatus | reverse complement strand
TGGAATCAACCCAAATGTCCATCATCGGATGAGTGGATACGGAAAATGTGGTATATCTACACAAGGGAATACTACTCAGCTATAAAATCGAATGAAATACTGCCATTTGCAACAACATGGATGGACCTTGAGAGAATAATATTAAGTGAAACGAGTCAGGCAGAGAAAAAGAAATACCACGTTTTCACTTATTGGAGGGAGCTAAAGGTTTCTTGTATTTCTGAGGTAGCAGTTATAATATCAACTTTTTCATTCCTAATTTTTGTTATTTGGATCTTCTCTCTTCTTTTTCTAGTTAGCCTTGCTAATGGTTTGTCAGTTTTATTTATCTTTTCAAAAAACCAACTTTTTGATGCATTGATCTTTTGTATCATTTTTTGGGTTTTTATTTCATTAAGTTCTGCTCTGATCTTAATTATTTCTTTCTGTTTGCTAGCTTTGGGTTTGTATTGTTCTTGTTTTTCTAGTTCTTTAAGGTGAAGTGTTAAGTCGTTTATTTGCCATCTTTCCATTCTTCTGAAGGAAGCATTTTATGTGATAAATTTCCCCCTTACTACTGCTTTTGTAGTATCCCACAGGTTTTGATATGATGTATTATTATTTTCATTAGTTTCAATAAATTTTTTGATTTCCTATTTAATTTCTTCTTGGACCCATATGTCATTAAGTAGAATGCTATTTAATTTCCATGTGTTTATATAGTTTCCAGAGTTTCGTTTGTTATCGATTTCCAGTTTTGATCCATTGTGATCTGAAAAAAATACATGGAATAATTACAATTTTTTAAAATTTGTTGTGACTTGATTTGTGTACTAACACGTGATCTATCCTGGAGAATGTTCCATGTGCTGATGAGAAGCCTAATATTCTGAGGTTGTTGGATAGAATGTTCTGTAGATATCTGCCAAGTCCTATTGGTCTGAAGTCTTGTTTAGATCTTGTGCTTCTCTGCTGATTCTTTGCCTAGATGATCTGTCCAATATTGAGAGTGGGGTGTTCAGGTCCCCTGCTATTATGGTATTAGTGTCTATCTCATTTTTTAGGTCTAATAGTGTTTGCTTTATAAATCTGGCTGCTCCGACATTGGGTGCATATATATTTATGATTGTTCTATCTTCTTATAATCTTTTTTTAATATTTTGTCATCACTGAGATGTGAGGGAACTTCAGTGGTTTCTCTAGGTTTGAACATAAAGAGTCATCTCGACCAGAAGTCTAATATTCTTCAAATGGCCTTTTATGCAATGTTTATGTGGTACAAAGAGCTGTGAAGATTGCAGTTATATGTAAGGTGGTCATGGGTGACTCAAGTAGATGAAATTTTGTGTAAAAAAATGATTGGATAGCATAATATCCAAGTGGTGCTATTTCCAGCAGGAAATATACTGGTGAAATGTAGTAAGTTAGACTTAGGAACCATCATCTACAGGAGGAAATTAGAATCTGGAACTTCCCAAAGGGTGAGTGGAGAAGTAATGTAATAATGGACATACACTGAGCTTTCTAGAGCATTTAAGCCTTACGTGGAAGGAGCGAAGTCATCCAAAGTGCCAGAACCAGCATTCTGAAGAATATCAGCAGAATAAGAAAGGGTGGTATTACTGGTGTCCCTCTTGGTATTATTATAGATAGTGATATTGAGAAGCATAATAAAGCAGGAATTACTCTATTTTGCTAGGACAGGTTGCTGGTTATGTAGTCAATATGCGTTTAAAACTAGAGAAACATTTAGTAGCCATTTGGGTTTTAGTGGAATAGATTTATTGGGTACAGATAATAAATTCATAGATTTTGGCTTTAAAAACAGGAAAAAATATACAGTGGCAGATTTAATGGACAATGAAGATCAGGTGACAATTTATTATTATGAATTGGGATGATTATAATCAGAAGTAAAGGCAGTGTGGGACAGGAGAAGTTGATGAATTAAGTGATGATATTAGAATGCACTCTACAGTAGAAACAGTATTGGCATATAATTAGAGATGCATCATTTTAGCAAATCTGAGAGGTTAAGAGATTTATTATTTATATAGGGTGTGCTCTTAGTATGGAAGTTTTTACAAACTTGCATTTTTTGGTAACTGCTTTTCTATTATAAATAAAAATTAGCATCAAAGTACCCCCTGAAAGACACTGAATTGCATAATGCCAAAAATTATCATGTTTTGTCACACTGAATGAGCTTTTGGTGTAATATAAGCTTCTGGGTTTTTTTATACACTTTTCAGCAAGTATGTAAAACCACATATATAAGATGTCATTGACTGATACTGCAAATAACTGGAATTTTATTGTACGGCAGGAGGTGAAACAACCAAGACATGTAGACATTTCAAAATGAACAAAACCCCCAACAAATTTAGCACTTGAATAAAATAAAATCATGTTTCATCTTTAAAAAAAAAAAAAAAAGATGACTGGTAAGGGGTCATCTTTGACTTGGTGTTGTCAGCACCACGCTCTCCCAAGTGAGCTAACCTATATAGGAATTCGAACCCATGGCCTTAGTGTTATCAGCACCACACTCTCCCACGTGAGCCATGGGCTGGCCCCTCATGTTTCATCTTTGCTGTAAAATTTCTTCGGGTTTCAAAGGTCCTGTAATAAATGTGATTTTTCTTAGATGCAGAAATGAGCTGTGAAGTGGTAGAAATAGATTTTGAAATGCTTGAGACTTGACAGATTGGATTTCGGCAGATCTGAGTTTAGAAAGCCAAGATTCTATGCTCACTTCAGAAGTTTATGAGCATCTTTTAGATGACCAAGTCATGTGTTTTCTGTCATTTGACGTTTTGTCTAATTTGTCCACCTTTAAGCTTCTATCCCCATGATTATTCTGGGACTTTTAAACACATGGGAGCTCATCCTGGAGAAAATAAAGTTACTAAAAATACTATGTCTAACCTTCCAGGAAATGTATAGTATAATTATCTTCTGAGAGGCAGGAATTAAAGAACATTTTATCTCTGGGATTATGGTTAAATGGCTTTAATTATCAACAACATGAAAGAATAGAAAATGCAAACAGAGGCATGACAGTGAAAAGGCATTCATGGGACCCAGTTTTCATTTAATATATGTTTATTATGCCAAGAAGAGATGCAGTGCATTGCAAATAATTTCTTTTTATCTAATGGATAATTTCGAGGTTTTTTTAAATAATTGAATAGCCGTTTTGTACTATGTATCATCCTGTCTGCAATAAGTCTTAAAAGAATTGGTTGTTCTAAAGGAGAGAATGGCCCAAAGTAGGAGATATATCAAGATGCATAATTGGGAAGGAATTCAATTGCTTTTCCAGTGATCAAAGGGGATATAGCACCAAGGAAATAAACTTTTATAATTATTCTTATGGGACAAGTGAACAATTGCTGTAACCTTGCATTCCAACAACCAGAAATGACAAATGAGATATTTACTAAATCATTACTGTGGTACAAAAACCTGTTGGCTATAAAGGAAAAGTACAGCCCTTAAAAGAGACAAGAAGGCAAGAAAAATAAAAACAATTGTGCTACTTTCCCAACAGCGTGTGATGATGAATTTCTTATTCAAAGCCTGTGAAATAAAAATAGGTTGCTCATTCAGAATCAATTTTAGTTCTCAGCATCTTTAAAAGACTTTTTCAGACAACTTACCCTCAGAATATAGTAGCTAGGTACAGGTGATTATTCATTTTTACCCCCTTTAGAGAGAACTTCTTAGGCAAGTTTTGAAGTGATTTATCCAGAATCATTGTGGTAATAACCTTCAGAGACTTAGAAAGAGCTAGGTAGGACTCTGACCCTGCTGGCCAAAGATGAAGGTGACATTATAAATTGCAGCAGTTGACAATTTATAGTGTAATTATGGGAATATAAGGCTGGAATTATTTCTGATTTGAGAGAACTAATTCCATGGCTTTTATTCAGGATAATACCATTGAATATCTTAGGAGAAATGACCTCTGTTAATTTTGATGCCTATCTCTTAATCTAAACATCTTCATTTCTGTCTGAGCCTCCCTTTTCTTTTCTCAGTAGCACCCAGCATTGTATACAAATAATTTGAACCAGGTGTAATGAGTATTTGGGTAGGTGTGACAGACAAAACACGAAGATGAAAGGAATGGGGGACTTAATAGCACAACTGGAGCTATTGGCATTGAGGGTAGGAAAGGACAGGAAGCAGGCAGGGCATGAGTGGCTGGAACAAACCATGGGGTCAAGGGACTAGGAACTTAGGTGCAGTTTTGTTGGAGTATAGAGTTAGCGAAAGAAGCTGTTTTATGAATGAGAAAGATGGCTTTCAGGTTTTGAGATTTAAGATATCTTTGTCTCTGGATGATGCTGTCTAAATTGAGGCCATGTAAGTGGAGAGAGGAAGGTCGATAAAGTAAATGAAGTCAATGACCTATGACAATAGGGTGCTGGATGGGTCATCTCGTTGAGCACTGAGTAAGGCAGAGTCTCAATTATTAATTAATAAATCAGTTACTGAACATCTGTACAGGGCATTAGGGATTAAAGAAATTGAAAGGCCTATTATCTAGGATTGGAGACAACAGATTTAAAATAATTAATTACAATATACTTGATGGTTATAATAGAGATGGTGCCTGCCATTCAGTAATTTTTTATCAAAATAATAAATATAAGATGCATGAGGTCTTAAGACAGCATGAAGGAATTAGCCCAGCAAGGATAACAGGGTAATGAATGTGGAAGAGTGTCATAGAAATGCTCCCAGAGGAGTCAAGATTTGAGCTGAATTTTGAAGGATAGCCAGCTATTGGCAAGGTAGATTGTAGGGGCTGGAGTGAGGAATTCCAAGCTAAAGAGAAAGATGCTTCTCTGTTCAAGGCAGAGAGGCAGGCTGAGGCTGGAGTACAGGATACATACGGGAGAGGAATAGAGGAAAACCCTCAGGAAGGGCCTGTATACCCTGAATTGTTATTTGGAGCTTGTCCTGAAGGAAATAGAGCGGCTGCAGGACTTTAAGATGGATTGTGATTAGATCAGACTTTTAGAATTTCTAATGACTGTTTTATTGACAGTGTAGAGATTATATTAGAAAGTAATACGTAGGCATTGTGGGGCATTCTATGTTTAAAGCGTCTGTTCTACTAGATAGTTAAATAATTATAGTCTTTTATTTTTGTTTTGCTTCGGATTGTGTATACAGACGTATGTGTGCATGTATGTATAAATATTTGTATATATTTATGCTCGTGTTTATAGTTATACATTTAAATATAGAAATATAGATAATATAATCACAAACTATATATGATATCTATATATTTATGATATTTGTATATAGATATCATATATATATACACACACACACACACACACACATATATATATACACACATATATATAAATAAAAATATATGGTATCCAGATGGGATGAAGTTTGTCTGTGAGTAACTGAAGATTCAAGGTAACAGAAGCTTATTTCTCTTTCATGAAAAAGAAGTATGTAGGCAGTCAAGCACACACACACACACACACACATATATATATACACACATATATATAAATAAAAATATATGGTATCCAGATGGGATGAAGTTTGTCTGTGAGTAAAAGATTCAAGGTAACAGAAGCTTATTTCTCTTTCATGAAAAAGAAGTATGTAGGCAGTCAAGAGTTGTTATTTGTGTGTCAGGGGACCTAGACACCTTTTGTTTTGTGTTCCACTTCTCTCAGCATGTAGGGCATCCTTAGGACCAGTGTGCCTGTTTGAGTTCCTATATCATATACACATTCCAACTACCAGGAAGGAGCAAAGGATGGAAGAAATGGATACCCTTTATCCTTTTACTCTAAGGACACATTCAACATGACATTTCAGCTTACATCCCATTGGCCAGAATTTAGCCTAAGAACCTCACTTGGCTGCAAGAAATGCTATAAAATATTATCCCTTCTGGATGGCAATATGCCCAGTTATCAATGCTGGCTTTTTCATGAGGAAAGAAAAGAAGAAGGAATACAGCATGAGAACTAGGCATCTCTGCCACATACAGGGCGTTAGTTTCCCTCTTTTCCCCTCAGTAATTCTGTTTAGAGAATATCTGAGTGTGTGTGTGTGTATGGAGTTTGTATATTCTTAAAAGTTCTTCCATTTGGAGGAACATAAAATCAGCATACATTTTGTGGGCAATAATAACATTTTATAAGTTTTATAAGCATTTTTCAAAATTATTGTGTGTGTGTAGTTGGCTTACTATATACTACCTGTGATGATTGTAATAATTTGCATTTGTATAGACCTTTTAAAAATATTTACAAAAGTGCATTCACACTTATTATCTCATATAATCTATTTACCTTTTGTAAGATAAGTAAGATGCTGGTATTATCACCAATTTATTACTGGGGAAATGGAATTATATGGTTTGTTGTTAAAACTGGTATTGGTGTTCATTGATCCCTGCTCTAGGGCTGTTAGTAGAAGAGAATAATGGTATGGATTTTTGAGAATGGAGGATATATAGCTTAAGAGGACGTTGTTTATAATTTCTACTCCAGTGCTCGTTCCAATTAATACAAAGTACTTTTAAGCTCTTACCTGAGGGGGTACTGAAGATACTTTTGTCTTAAAAATAGCAAATTTGACCATCACATATTGCACACAGGTATTGATATTCAACTCTGTACCCCACAGATATGTACAATCAGCTGTGTTACAATGAAAATAAAATTTAAAAAAATAGCAAAGGAAAAAGAAATTACTGAGTCACTGACTAGGACAGGAATTGAGCCACCTCTTTTGAGAAGACTGAATTTTTAGTTAAAAATCCAAATGGATACTGTTTAAATTTTAAACTCTCCTTGAGGCCAGAACCAAACTCTAATCACTAAACGAGGGTTAAAACAAGGTAACCTGGCATGAAGTTTCTTTATTTGTGTTTAAATAGGTTATGAATTATAGAAACCAGAAGCACAGCTCCTGCTAACATTCATAACCTCCAGGGACATTTTCAGTCCTCATCACACTTCTCTGTTCAGTAATATTAACTACTATTAGATACTCTCTACTTGAAATTCTTTCTTTGGTTTCTGTAACTTTACTCTCTTTTTATTCTTTCCAGACTTTGCCTGCTCCTTCGTACTTTACTTTGCAGGCTTATCCTGTCCCTCAGCCACTGGATGTGACTTGTTCCTGGCCTGTCTTTTTTTTCTTTCCCTCCCAAACTCTCTTTTCTCATCCCCACCCTCTCTATCACCTCAGAACAATTGTTCATGCTGATTTTTCTGTCTGAAATATTCTTCTCTTGAGTCTTTACCTGGTTAACTCCTATTAGTCTTTTAGGTCTAAATTTAATTATCACTTGTTCAGGGAAGCTTTCCCTGAATTCTGATTAGTAAAATTGCCTGTTATATTTCCCACAGCATCATTCAGCTTTTTTTTTTTTTCCTTTTTGTCTTTTTTACTGACCAGTAACGGTGTCGCAACCCTCGGTGTCACACCCGTACCAGGGACCGGCAACGGGATCGCAACTCTTGGTGTTGCGCCCGCACCGCGCTCAGCCAGTGAGCAGGATCCGGTCTCCACATGGGATCCGAACCCTCGGCGGGAGCGCCGCCGCGCTCTCAAGCGGTGCACTCTCCAGTGCGCCACCGGGCCGGCCCATCATTCAGCTTTTTAAAAACACATATAACATAGTAAGCTCCTTGGGGACAGAAACCCTGTTGTTTCTCTCACAGCTTAATCTCCATTGTCTAGTACCATGTTTGTCACATATTAAGTGCACAGTATTGTTGAATTAATTAATGAGTATATTTTCGTGGATATAAATAACACATTATGAAAATATCTTTTGTGTAAGGTATACACATGGAGGTGAATATACACAGAAGTCTCCTGTTGGCATAAACAAAAAAGTGAAACGTGAATGTCAAATCATCAGGTTTCTACGGTGGGATTTTGTTCTGAGTGTTGTGATATTTAAAAGACGCTATTGCAGGCACAGAACAGAATGACTATTAGTGGTAGTTAGTGTCACTTTAATCTCCTTCAATAATAATTAGCTTTCTCTAGATACCTTCAATATGTAATGCTGAAGGCAAATATTTTTATTTATCCAAACACAGGCTTATATACACAGAGAAGATGGCATAGAAATATTGAAAAGTCTTCTAATTAGCTAAATGATGACCTCAAATATTCAGTTTCTTCTTTTTTATAATAGGGTGTCAAAATAACTTTTTAAAAATTGCTTATAAATATTCATGGGATACAAAGCTGATTGTCACCACTCATGCCCAATATGTGATGGCCAGATCCATACTAGCAGCATGCCTGTTACCACAAATTGTGATTATACCCCGTGTCCCACACCCAATTATCCCTGACCTGCCTCCCCTTCCTCCTTCTTCTCACTTCACTTTGTATCCCTAGGAATGTTCTCTCCCTCTGCAAGTCTAGCATACCACTGTGGTCTTTCTTTCCTTCTTTCTTTCTCTCTTAGTTCCCACTTATGAATGAGTACTTGCTGAATTTATCCCTCTGTGCTTTACTTATTTCACTCAACATAAGTTTCTCCAAGCTCATCCATGTTGTGGCAAATGGGAGAATTTCATTCTTTTTTATGGCAGAATAGTATTTCATGGTGTATATATACCATGATTTCCTTATCCAATCATCCTTCGATGGACATTTAGGTTGGTTCCATATCTTTGCTATTGTAAACAGAGCTGTGATGAACATGGGAGTGCAGGTATCCCTTCGACATGATGATTTCCATTCCTTTCATTCTATACCCAGAAGTGGGATTACTGCATCATATGGAAGATCTGTCAGTAGTTGTTTGAGAATAATGATAACCCCCAAATATTCAGTTTCATGTATTTCTCTGATGAGAATCTGAATGATTGAATGAGGAATTGTGAGACTTCTAGCATTGGTTGGTATTATAGTATGGGAGTCAGAACTGATAAAATCTTAACATTAACATCTCTAATTAACAAACATGTGATTTATTTATTTTTTTCTAGAGACAAATTTTATTTGGGGGTGATAATTTTTGATGGTAAGAAATGCATATTTTTTACATGTGTAATTTCCTGCAAAATAATGATGGAAAAATTGCAGACTTATTCAAATGAAAATAAACATCCATGCCCACCCCTAGGTCCAGAGAACTTCTCTAGTGGATTAGATTTATAAAGTCCTAGGGAGTACTTTATTTCTGTGTTCTCTAGACATTTCAAATTTCATAAGACACATTTTATCTTACCCTAGCCATTGGAAAACAGCAATTTAATGATTGTTCAAACATTTTTTCTCTTCCTTCTCCTCTCCCCCACCCTAGCCCCAGTTCTCAGCTGCTTGTTATAAATCTTGACTTTATTAAATTCCTATAAGAACATTTTGGAAACTAGAGCAATTGGAGAATAGTGCATACTTGGCTATCATCTGAATAATTAGATTCATGTAAAAGTCCGTTTTGAGCAATGCACATCCTATTCCACGCTCACTGTTTCTTCTTTTAGTACCTCCACATCTCCACAAATTATGTAATAGCCTTGACTAAATGTTTTGACCCCTTAGTGGTGCACCTATCACCCTCCCACTTCCAGGTATTATGTCCTAAAATAGAGTGTGAAAAGCTGAGTCGATTTTTTTTTCTTTTGGCCAAAATTATAAAAAATAAATAAGAAAAAAGAAGTAAGGAAGAAGGAAGGAGAGAAGGAAAGAAGGAAGGAGAAAGAAAGAGAAAGAAAACAAGCAAGCAAGCAAGCAAGATAGCTTTGTGAAGAAAAAAAGAGAAAGAAAACAAGCAAGCAAGCAAGCAAGATAGCTTTGTGAAAATTTCCAGTGGTGGAAAAGTTACCCATCATGCTAAAAGCCTTGCCATTGATAGAAGGGGGCAAAGTCTGGAACGTTCTGAAGGAAGTTCTGATTGATGCTCTTCTTTTATATTGTGATGACATTCGTATCATCCCCTACTCATTTCCATACAAATTATATAATGATTTATAGTATTATTAGTGATTAGCATTTCAAAAATTTTATTAAACACAGTATGTGTCCATGCAAAAAAGATTTAAATCAATAAAATTGATGTGACAAGTTATTATGGACAATTCTCTAGAATTGGTTGTAATTGATATTTACTTTAGAGCTTTCCTTGCTTAATTTACCATTGAAAGTGCCATGGATTACCTCTGGGGAGAAAAGGAAGAGTGCGGCCTGCAAGGGGGAACCTAGGGGCTTCAACCATTTTGGCAACATTTTACTTCTTCAGGTGGATGATGGGCAAATTGATATTCGTTGTCTTATTCTTTTTCATATATAATACATTTTTAGTAAATATACTACAATATAAGGTAGACTTCATAGTCCCTAGTTTTGTGAATTTGAGTAAGCAAGTTATATAATCATTCTGGGTCTTAATGGACTTTCTGTAAAAAGTCAAAAACAGAAACAATAAACATGATAATTTGTGAAGTCAGAGGCTGACTGAGGTATGGCCATCTTTTGAAGACTACTCCAGTTCTATGACTAATACTTAGATCATGTGTAATTCATTCGTGCTTTGAATCTTTATGTAGTGGCTAAAGTTTACATGTATCTGGCCCCATCTGGATCCTTGCTTCATTATGTACATGAAGTTAAAGTTATTATAGGACTTTCAACATTTAAAATGGAGGTGTCTTTTCTAGAATCAAGTGTAATAGGAAGTGAAAGTGTTACTTGTCCATTGTCTGAACACAATCCAAACCACTGGACAATTAGGTTAATTCAGGGAAAATAGAATCATGGAAGGTTAGAGCTGGAAGGAACCTCAGAGATAATCTAATTTAGCCCCCTTATTTATAATTGGTAAAGTTATTAGAGTCCAAGGAAGCTGTAGTCAAACAGCTAGTTAATCGGAGAACTAATACTAAAACTAAAATTTTAGAGCTCCCTTACTGTTTCCTTTCCAATGTATTGGTGTTTCCCATATTGTCATTTCCAAAACTGTTCATATGAGTGCCACCAAAACAAACAAAACTAACAAACAATAACAGTGAAACCAAGATTTTGTGGCGAAGCAAACTTCTGAAATATTGCATTCTTTATACTCCTTGTGGATTCACAATGCATTTTAGTGTAGTAGTGGCTCTGAGAAGCCCTACAGTAAAGGAATCTATGTAACGCTTTAATCAACTCTTCCAAAATTTTTTTGACAACTGAACTCTTTTTGAATGAAATACCCAGTGCATTCTGAGGAAGAAAGTTTGGATAATGCTATAAAATTAATCACATTATTTTTTATTATCATGCAATTTAATTACCTAACAAGTCAATTTTTAAAATTAGATTAACTGGTGGCAGCACATAGATCTGCCTTGATGTACACAGATGGTTGCTCATTTGAGTGGTCAGCATTCTGTAGTGCTTTCAAATCTTTTCATTTAGTGGCTCATGAGGAGAGAGACTGAGGAGAGAGAATAAGGTTCTCTCTAATGAAAACCAATAGGAGAACATGCTAATGAAATGGTAATTAGTAATTAGTAATGTAATTAGTAACTAGTAATGTTTGGTGATGGCAATGAAAACAGATAGAATAAAGAGAGAGAGAGAGAAAAGAGGCAGAACTGTTTGAGAGGGATAGGTTGTTCTAGGCCTATCTCCTTCCTACTTGGAATAATTTTCAAACCAAGTAAAAATAGCAGAATGTGACCTGAGGAAGATAATTGGTGTGAGCGAAGTAGGAAGGAAGAAAGGACATGAAATATAGACGTACTAAAGGTAAGCAGGGCAATGTGCCACCTCCTCCATGAGGTTATATTTGAACCCTGACAAAGTAATTCTTCCATGTCTAAACTCCTAAAGCTTTTCTTTCTTGATTCTGTAATTTTAGGAAGTAGGAAGGAAGAAAGGACATGAAATATAGACGTACTAAAGGTAAGCAGGGCAATGTGCCACCTCCTCCATGAGGTTATATTTGAACCCCGACAAAGTAATTCTTCCATGTCTAAACTCCTAAAGCTTTTCTTTCTTGATTCTGTAATTTTATTTAGCTTATTCTTTATTTTCCTTTAGTTAGCCGAGTGTATATTTTATCACTCCCAAGATATTGTTATAGAGGACAAGGACAATGGTTTTTCTTCTTACTAAGTTCCACAGGCACTGGCAGATTACTTTGTATGAATCATACCCTTGATAAATGTGCTGGATTAATACAGATAGGATGAAAACACATCCCACGTGAAGTGCTTAACTCCAGTTGAATACGTGAAGCATTAGCTCCAAAGATCCCTTTTCTCAAAAGGTTTAGGTCTACTTGAGATAATTAATATACTTAAAAAAAATAAGTTTTTTAAACCCTTGATATAGGTTGTGTTCATTACAAGAGAAAGGTAAGAGAAGGCTTGATAGAGAAAATAGTGTTGAGCATTAACAGTATTATCTAAGGCAGTGTAGGTGGATAGATTAGTTTTGGACTGCTGCTGTAACAAATGATCACAAACTTAGTTAAAACAACATGCATTCAGTATCTTACAGTTCCAGGGGTCAGAAGTCTGAAATGAGTTTTATGAGGCCAAAATTAAGGTAATGGCAGGGCTGCATTACTTCTGGAGGCTCCAGGGGAGAATCCAATTCTCTGTCTTTCCAGCTTCTAGAGGCTGCTTGCATTTCTCTGCTTGTGGCCCTTTCTTACACCTTCAAAGTGCATCACTACAACCTCTGCTTCCTTATAAGGACCCTGTGATTTTACTGGGCACAACTGCATGATCCAGAATAATCTCTCCTTCTCAAGGTCTTTAATTACATCTGCAAAGTCCCCATTGCTATGTCAGGTAACATCCACAAACTCTGGGGTTTAGAACCTGGAATCTTTGTGGGACCACTGTTCTTTCTGACACAGTGCAGAATCAGCATGAGCAAAGCTCTGGAGGTAGAAATAAGCAGAGTGTATAGTTGAATAACAAAAAAATCAAAACAAAATATAGGGTACATGTTGAGGAGTGTGGCAAATTGGACTGTTAAGTAGGCTGGTATTAGATACAAAGGGTTTTAAAATATAGGACAGGAGGTTTAGATTTAGTGCAGTTAATACCGGGGAACCATTCCAAGATTATAAGAAGTGACGTGTTGTGAAAATGGTATTTATAGGCGATTAGTCATGTAAGATTTGTAGAAGAGCCTGGTACAGAGAAAACTTGAAGGCACTGAGAATGGCAAGTGTATGAATGAGGGTACTTCAAAAAGTTCGTGGAAAAATAGAATTGAAAGACAATATGAAGCTTTCCAGGAACTTTTTAAAGTACCCTCATATAACTGGATGTGGTGCCCTGCATAGTTCTTTACATGTGTTGGACACAATGCATTACTATAGATTATTTGTTTGATTAAAGGCTTGGGTTAGAGTAGAAATTATGAAACTTCTCACAAGTCAGTAATTTTGCATCATATATGTATTTAGGCCACAGTCATGGTTGTCTTTCACCACCGTGATAGTCTTCTGAAGCAAGACTCTAACTCATTAGTTGTCAGTCCATGTTTTTTCTTTGCTTCCTCAGCATCTTTCCCTGTGCTGTAATATCTATATTCTAATGGTTAGTCTGAAGGGAATCTTCTTTTTCTCATTTGGAGAAATCTTCCTTGTTCCTATGAAAATAACCTTATGTTAGAAATGATAAATTACTTCTTTCGACATTGTTATAAATTTTCTTCATTAATTCTTATCTTTCTAATTTAGTGGATTTTTCCTAGGTGAAAGAAACTTATCTTAGACTGAATATTTACTTTAAATGTGTCTTAACTAACTTATATTGCTTTATCTGGAAGGGGTCAACAGTTAATTGGATAAAGAAGATTCACCTTTCTAACCATAATGGAATACCATCTGTGATATGGTTTTCGGATGTTCTGAAGGCCATGGAGTCCTAATTATATTTAACATCAATGTGAAGAGCCACATTCTCTCTGGCACCAGAAGGGAAAGGATTATTATGTATAACAGATATTCATTGTTCTTGCTTACCTAGCATCTGTCCTTTTATTCTGCTTGTAACAGGCCCTGCCATCTTGTCTTTATTGCAAGCCATGAATTTCACCTCTCCCCCAACTCCACTCTCGATGGTCAATTAGTATCAGAGTAATAAAATCTGTAGTTGGCTTATAACCTAACTTAAGGAGGGTTGGGCCTGGGACTTTTGCTACAAGTACTGGGGATGAGGTGCCCATCCTCTACCGGGTGATTACGCTGATAGGACCTAAGTCTGGGGCTGCTGAGAATCACTGCTAGAGAGAGCTTACCTAACAATGTGGTCAGTGCAGAGGAGATCAAAGCCAGTAAAAAGAGTCTCAGTCCCGGTGAGATGATTTGAATCCAACCATTACTGAAGCTGAAAAATTTACTGCTTTTTTGGTTTAAAAGTCAGTATATTTTCTTCGTTATTTAAACTGATTTTAGTTGTGTATCTATCAATTTCAGTTTACAGTCCCCTCTAATATTGTACATATACAACGTCTAGAACTCTCAGTTGGGCTCCAGGGTCTCTTTAAGGTCCTTCTCTGGTATGTTGACCATGGTCTTTAGAAAGTCTTCCTCAGTTTCCTCGCTTTGTATCTCAGCAGAAAGAGTGAGCTGCACTCCCTCACTATCTCCTGATAATTTGCTGAGCCATACAGCTTGCTGCAAATATGAAACTATGATTAGTAGCATCAATAAAAGTATTTGTTTGGGAAAAAAGAATTTGATGGGGGTTGGAAGCTGGCTGATGAATATTCTCATATTTTTTCTGTTTATGGATCAGAGGAATGGGCACAAGGCTAGCTCCAATTTATCTATTGCCACAATGAATACTCCCATATTTCAGTAGTGATGACTTTTTTAGGAGTCTTGGGGTATTATAAGGAATACAGAGATAGTTTTACTAGAAGAATCTTAAAAAGATTTTATTGAATGCAGGGCATTCAGTAAATGATAGGAATCAGACTTGATTCTTACCAGTCTCTGCTTAGGGAGAAACTTTAACAAAGATTTTTTTTTAAGATTAAATATTACAATATTTTGCCCAGTTTTTCTTTTAGTAGCTTTCCATTCTCATCATTCCACAAAACGAAGGGGTCGGAAGGAGTAGTTCTGTTGCTAGCTCATACAGAACCAAGGGGTCAGTAGTTCTGCTGCTAGCTCATACAGAACCAAGGGGTCAGTAGTTCTGCTGCTAGCTCATACAGAACCAAGGGGTCAGTAGTTCTGCTGCTAGCTCATACAGAACCAAGGGGTCAGTAGTTCTGCTGCTAGCTCATACAGAACCAAGGGGTCAGTAGTTCTGCTGCTAGCTCATACAGAACCAAGGGGTCAGTAGTTCTGCTGCTAGCTCATACAGAACCAAGGGGTCAGTAGTTCTGCTGCTAGCTCATACAGAACCAAGGGGTCAGTAGTTCTGCTGCTAGCTCATACAGAACCAAGGGGTCAGTAGTTCTGCTGCTAGCTCATACAGAACCAAGGGGTCAGTAGTTCTGCTGCTAGCTCATACAGAACCAAGGGGTCAGTAGTTCTGCTGCTAGCTCATACAGAACCAAGGGGTCAGTAGTTCTGCTGCTAGCTCATACAGAACCAAGGGGTCAGTAGTTCTGCTGCTAGCTCATACAGAACCAAGGGGTCAGTAGTTCTGCTGCTAGCTCATACAGAACCAAGGGGTCAGTAGTTCTGCTGCTAGCTCATACAGAACCAAGGGGTCAGTAGTTCTGCTGCTAGCTCATACAGAACCAAGGGGTCAGTAGTTCTGCTGCTAGCTCATACAGAACCAAGGGGTCAGTAGTTCTGCTGCTAGCTCATACAGAACCAAGGGGTCAGTAGTTCTGCTGCTAGCTCATACAGAACCAAGGGGTCAGTAGTTCTGCTGCTAGCTCATACAGAACCAAGGGGTCAGTAGTTCTGCTGCTAGCTCATACAGAACCAAGGGGTCAGTAGTTCTGCTGCTAGCTCATACAGAACCAAGGGGTCAGTAGTTCTGCTGCTAGCTCATACAGAACCAAGGGGTCAGTAGTTCTGCTGCTAGCTCATACAGAACCAAGGGGTCAGTAGTTCTGCTGCTAGCTCATACAGAACCAAGGGGTCAGTAGTTCTGCTGCTAGCTCATACAGAACCAAGGGGTCAGTAGTTCTGCTGCTAGCTCATACAGAACCAAGGGGTCAGTAGTTCTGCTGCTAGCTCATACAGAACCAAGGGGTCAGTAGTTCTGCTGCTAGCTCATACAGAACCAAGGGGTCAGTAGTTCTGCTGCTAGCTCATACAGAACCAAGGGGTCAGTAGTTCTGCTGCTAGCTCATACAGAACCAAGGGGTCAGTAGTTCTGCTGCTAGCTCATACAGAACCAAGGGGTCAGTAGTTCTGCTGCTAGCTCATACAGAACCAAGGGGTCAGTAGTTCTGCTGCTAGCTCATACAGAACCAAGGGGTCAGTAGTTCTGCTGCTAGCTCATACAGAACCAAGGGGTCAGTAGTTCTGCTGCTAGCTCATACAGAACCAAGGGGTCAGTAGTTCTGCTGCTAGCTCATACAGAACCAAGGGGTCAGTAGTTCTGCTGCTAGCTCATACAGAACCAAGGGGTCAGTAGTTCTGCTGCTAGCTCATACAGAACCAAGGGGTCAGTAGTTCTGCTGCTAGCTCATACAGAACCAAGGGGTCAGTAGTTCTGCTGCTAGCTCATACAGAACCAAGGGGTCAGTAGTTCTGCTGCTAGCTCATACAGAACCAAGGGGTCAGTAGTTCTGCTGCTAGCTCATACAGAACCAAGGGGTCAGTAGTTCTGCTGCTAGCTCATACAGAACCAAGGGGTCAGTAGTTCTGCTGCTAGCTCATACAGAACCAAGGGGTCAGTAGTTCTGCTGCTAGCTCATACAGAACCAAGGGGTCAGTAGTTCTGCTGCTAGCTCATACAGAACCAAGGGGTCAGTAGTTCTGCTGCTAGCTCATACAGAACCAAGGGGTCAGTAGTTCTGCTGCTAGCTCATACAGAACCAAGGGGTCAGTAGTTCTGCTGCTAGCTCATACAGAACCAAGGGGTCAGTAGTTCTGCTGCTAGCTCATACAGAACCAAGGGGTCAGTAGTTCTGCTGCTAGCTCATACAGAACCAAGGGGTCAGTAGTTCTGCTGCTAGCTCATACAGAACCAAGGGGTCAGTAGTTCTGCTGCTAGCTCATACAGAACCAAGGGGTCAGTAGTTCTGCTGCTAGCTCATACAGAACCAAGGGGTCAGTAGTTCTGCTGCTAGCTCATACAGAACCAAGGGGTCAGTAGTTCTGCTGCTAGCTCATACAGAACCAAGGGGTCAGTAGTTCTGCTGCTAGCTCATACAGAACCAAGGGGTCAGTAGTTCTGCTGCTAGCTCATACAGAACCAAGGGGTCAGTAGTTCTGCTGCTAGCTCATACAGAACCAAGGGGTCAGTAGTTCTGCTGCTAGCTCATACAGAACCAAGGGGTCAGTAGTTCTGCTGCTAGCTCATACAGAACCAAGGGGTCAGTAGTTCTGCTGCTAGCTCATACAGAACCAAGGGGTCAGTAGTTCTGCTGCTAGCTCATACAGAACCAAGGGGTCAGTAGTTCTGCTGCTAGCTCATACAGAACCAAGGGGTCAGTAGTTCTGCTGCTAGCTCATACAGAACCAAGGGGTCAGTAGTTCTGCTGCTAGCTCATACAGAACCAAGGGGTCAGTAGTTCTGCTGCTAGCTCATACAGAACCAAGGGGTCAGTAGTTCTGCTGCTAGCTCATACAGAACCAAGGGGTCAGTAGTTCTGCTGCTAGCTCATACAGAACCAAGGGGTCAGTAGTTCTGCTGCTAGCTCATACAGAACCAAGGGGTCAGTAGTTCTGCTGCTAGCTCATACAGAACCAAGGGGTCAGTAGTTCTGCTGCTAGCTCATATAGAACCAAGGGGTCAGTAGTTCTGTTACTAGCTCATACAGAAGCTTTGCCCATTCCTCTTTTTTGGCTTGCTGAGATTTTTATACCAATTATAGGCTCGACGTTCTTCTTTGAAAAATCTAGTACCTAAATTTTACATATAGGTGGCACCATTATTTGGGAAATAGCATTGACATTTTAAAATTATTTGGAAAAACCAAAGGAACAGAGCAAAGCCACTATGCAATGTATGTAATTCAGAACTACTCTGCTTTGAGGTTCTTTGACGTAAGCTAGGCAGAGGGAGTTAAGATTCAAAAATTTTCTCCTTGGACAGATAATTAGACAACCTTTTAATTAATATTAGGTCATTGGATGATTGCTGATTTTATTTCTCAACACTTAATACCTGCTATTTCTGTGTTAATCAATTCCTGCTATTTCCGCATTAATCAATTCAGTCTGTTGTACAAAGGTCACAGTCTATTGGATTTTAAAGAGTCCTTAAAGGTTATCCAACACAACGTTCCACTCAGTAGGAGAGGGTAATCTACAACATTTATTCAGCAAATATTTTTTTTGACTACATAATTATTAGCAGACATTGTGCTAGATGTCAGGGATGGATAAGATAAGAACACCCCTGACCCCCTGCCACCGAAGCTCTCAATCTAATGGGATAGGCAAATGAAGTGAACAGACTGCTACAATACCCCATACTATGGATAACATTGTCGTATACATCAGAGACTCCTGAAGGCTCTAAACTTTCAGTTAGGCTTTGAATACGAGGCTTAGACAACAAAGAGCATGCCAGGCAGAGAAGGAAATATGCAAAAACATAGAAACTGGGAAAGATCACACACAATTTGGAGAATTATGAACAGATTGACATTAGATGAAACCAGTCCACTGGTAAAGACCGTGTTAAGAAAGGCTTTTGTGTGTATGTAGGTGTGTGCACACACACTCTATTCTGAGGAATTGGGGCTTAAATTGGTTATGCAGACAGTATGATCATATCCAGAGTTCAAAAAGCAGCAATTACACTTTTGAATAGTTCCAATTACCAAATATTTTTGACTATATATTTTGCTGAGATCTGCCTCCTACTGATTTTTATTCAGTGGTATTGACCACTGTGTAGCAATGTTCTGAATTTTTCCTGGTTTCTGTGAGTAACTTATGATCGCCACTTATGACTGTACTATTGTTTTTTATTATTGTAATTGTTAAAATCAGTATATATCAGCATATATTGACTTTAAAACCCATAGATCGGTTTTTCATGACCTATTACAGGGTTAATTCTGCCCAATCCTGTAATTGTTCAGGTGGCTTTTTGAACCCATGTTACAAGATTTTACATTTATCCTTGTTTGATTTAATTAATTTAAATTGGATTTTGGTCTAGAATAATTGTCTGTAGAAATACTTGTCTTCATTCTTTTTTTCTGTTATTAACCCTTTATGTTTTTGGATCCTGTGCAAATTAGATAAGTACACATTGATACACATTTTCATAAATATGTATGTAGAATTTCAAAGGATGCATTATAACATCCTCCAGCAGAACACTATAGGTCACTCATCAAGGCTGATAATATGCAAAATATGCAATATATAATGCTTTGGAGATTTAGCCAATGAGTTTAATTCACCTAAACCAGCTAATATTTCCCCAATTCATAATAACTATGCTAAATGCCTTTCAAATCAAAGTACACTATTATCTTTGACATTATCCAGATCAAGCAGTGTAATAACCTTAAAGTAAATGGGAATAGTGTTAGTTGATATACTTTTTCTCTTAATAAACATTTGTTGAGTCCCAGTAATTTTCATTTTATTTTCCATATGAATACGACATTATTTGGAAGTCAGGCTTTTGCAATTGTAATCAAGTTAAGATGAGGTCATTAGGGTGGGCCCCTAATACAATATCTCTGGTGTCTTGATAAGTAGAGGAGAAGAGACACAAAGACAGACATACAGGAAGAATTCGTTGTGAACATGGAGTCTGAGATTGGAGTCAATGTGTCTATGCGCATAGGCACACCAAATATTAATGGCAACACCAGAAGTCTCTGGTGTCTTGATAAGTAGAGGAGAAGAGACACAAAGACAGACATACAGGAAGAATTCGTTGTGAACATGGAGTCCGAGATTGGAGTCAATGTGTCTATGCGCATAGGCACACCAAATATTAATGGCAACACCAGAAGCTAAGAGAAAAGCATGGAACAGATTCTCCCACAGAGCCCAGAGAGAGAGTATTGCCCTGCCAAGACCTTACTTTTGGACTTCTAGCCTCTAGAACTGTGAGAGAATAGATTTTTATTGTTTCAAGCCTCCCAGTTTGTAGAAAACGAATACACGTAGACATGGATATAAATGTGCACATTTGCTTTTACCCCCTTTTTAAAGTTAGGTCAATATATACTTATCTTAATTCTTCTGGCAATATTTAGTTTTCTCTGATTCTCCAAAGATTATTGAAGTAAAGGAAACAAATAAATAACAACAGCAACAACAACAACAACAAAATAACTTCTTACTAGTCCCCAGTGTTGACTGTATTTTTACTTTAATGTTAATTGGTTATTTTCAAATATAAAACTAGTTTGGAATTCTTGCATGTATAATTCATATACAATTGTCTTATGGAGATATATTTATAAATTAAATACCAAAAATCCCCACAAAACTAATCACGTTAAACTTAACAGTATTAAGTTATGTGAAAGTAAATGTTTGGTGAAACTAAATTGCACCTGATAGTCTATAGTTTTTTCTTTTCTTTTATTTTAAATTTCAAATTAGAGGTTTATTTCATTTTAGTAATATCCCTTATCCTGTTCATGTGCCATTAATTAAAACATCATGCTACTTTGAACTTTTGAAAGAAAATATGCAATTTTTCTTCAAGATTTTCCAATCTGCTAAAAGCTGTTAGCAAATATCTAGAATTTAGCATAATTTTATGAAATTCTATGACATGACACAAATATATATTTTTGGCATTAAAACATTTGTAACCAGACAAGATCAAATAAAAAGTAATAATGTTAAAGGCAATGCTTGATAATTTAACTAAACAATTTAGAAAAGTCTAATAATTCAACAAAAGTCATAAATTTTTTTTGCAAATAAGTTCTTCTGAGACTGTAGCCAGACTAACAGATTAGCATTATTAGCTCTACTATAGGTTTCACTACCATGTACCAGGTAATAACTCAGTTCTGGTGCCAGTTTTTTCCTTTTTGAACCATCGTAAAACCGTCCCCCATCACATCCTTTCCTGATATTCTCACACTTTCACTTAGTTCAAATGCAACCTATCTTCTTCTCAATGGTTAATGAGAAATCAAAACATGCCAATAAAAATTTGCTATTTTAAGCTAAAGATAACATGAATCCAAATACAAAATCACTTAAATTATGTGATAATACATAGTAATAAGTCAAAATAATTTCATACTAGATTAATTGCATAAAAGCATTTTAAGACAAGAGATTGACCTGATCTTGCTTGTCTGATACCAGGTTTGTACTTTTTTTTTTTTTTTCAGTTTCGGAGATTATCCATGTGGATAGCAAAGAATAAAACAGCAGTGAAAGAGGAATATTCAACTTTTTTCTTTTATCATTTAACCTTATTTATTAATTTACCTATATAGTGTTTACTTAGGCATTGGATGAGAACTGAGGATATAGTAATGGGTTTAAACTACCAGATTCTTTTTGTCATGGAGTATAAGTCTGTCATAGGTAATGAGTCAATCATTTCCAGGTCTGAGCTTGACTATTATATTTGGAGAACAGAATTAACACATAATAAATTATATGATAACTTTTTAATGTACAGATCTGTGCTGTCCTATGTAGTACACACTAGCCACTATTTAAATTTAAACTAATTAAAATCAAATAGAATTAAAAATTCAGTTCCTCAGTTATACAAGCCACACTGCAAGCTTAGTATCCCTATGTGTCTGGTGGCTACCATATGGGACAGCAGTGACATCTCAGACTTGATAAAACACTGTGACGTTGTAAGTGGATAAAATTCTTACTGTTGAAGTTTAATTCTTATAGCTTGTTTATTTTAACTTAAAAATAGGTTCTATTTGAAATTAACTAAACTATACCATGTACTCATATGTTTCTAAATTGTGCTATTTATTCTTCATCCTTTGGTTAATGATGACTCATTTATTTTATTTTGTTCAGACACTGAACAATCTTATAGGTTTCATAACATAAATGGAATTTCAGATTTTTAAAATATCCATTTTGAAAATAAGTTCTTTGTAAATATTGGTGGCCATCTAGATATCTCATTAGAATAAGAATTCAAATATAAAAGCACTTATTTTAACAAAAATATGTCTTAAACAACAATATTAATACAATAAAATTATTACAATATAGGAGCTATATTAGAAAACTCTTGTTCAAAATTGGTTACTTGATTGATACCACTTTAAAATTCTTCTATAGCAAGTCAGCAAACTAGACTTTTTAAGCAGTAGAAGATGAAACTAAGGCAATATTGGAAGTGTTGAATTTTTTTTGAAAAAAATCTTTTGAAAAATTAGCTTATATGAAACAAGTTTTGCTTTAACCCCCTTGATCTTCATAGAGTTGGATACTTCTCAATGAACTTGTGTTTATGTGTCTATAATGAAATATTTACAATAACTGCAAAGATTTTCTAAGAACCACCTGTCAACCATGCCATGTTAACACAGAATATTAAGAACTGTGTTTATGGTCATTGAATTTATCTTTCAATATCATGGTTTTCCTTTGGAACCTCTACTTGACCTCAAACAAGCAATATTTATGATCAATTTGTGATCAAAACTGCATTTCTCATTAGACTTAATATGTGAAGTACTTTTTTCCTTAATTGTAAATTATCATTCAATGTGATGACTACTTATCACTTTACCTATTCAATCTTGCCTTTTCCAGGTACAGGCATGGCTTTGTAGCTACCAAATTTCAGATCATGCCCCCTCAACCTGAATTTTATCCAGTTTTCTCCAGAATTTTATCATGGACATCAGGAAATCAAAAAGTTTACATTTGTTACTCACCTGAGGGATAGAACTTCCAGGATTTTCTTTTAATTTGCTTTGCATATCCATAACCAGACTAGAGGGTTTTTTGGGGGATGAGTGAATGGGGGGGAAGCAAATGTCACATAGATTCAAGAATAAATTTGGAATTCATGTGATTCCATATGCAGATTAGTTTATAAATAGTGATGTATTTACCAGCTCTGAGCTACTGCAGTATGGTCACTAAAAACATCTTAATTCTCTCCCATTTTTCTTTCATTTGTGTCCTAAATGATTCAAAAATAAGACAAGGTGTCATTTAAATGTATTCTACTCTTTGTTATGAAATCAACTTTTTAGTGGTCTGCATAAAAAATTTCTTTGGCCTAACTCTGTTTTGCTTTGAAATTTTTAACTTATTCGGAGGAGTCTATTAAACTTGAATTTTGCTCTTAAAGTATTATGATGGGCCTTAGCACTCATGCTGTGACCTTGAACTGGGATTTAATTTGTTCCATCTTATGTTAAATACAAGATGCTGGTTAGATATTTTGATTTTGGAAGATTCAATACTAAAAAATAGCCAGTCTAAATAAATTTTATTAGAGGATTCTGTACACAATGAAAAATTAAGATGACTTCTCAACTAATCTTAACTAGAAAGTGCTTCCAGAGGATTCTGTACACAATGAAAAATTAAGATGACTTCTCAACTAATCTTAACTAGAAAGTGATTCTGTTTTAGTGTGTGCTTTGTTTTCTCTTCCTGACTGGGGAGTGCCTATTGCTCATCGTTTATGTTGGTCTCTGATATGTGTGTCTATCTCCCAGACAGTGTGGTGTCATCAGATTGGTAGAAAACAAGATTCAGATTGTGAAAGCAGGCTAATAAATGCTTTTATACCTCTTTTATTTCCCTGTATGGTGTTGATCCCATAATATCCTTTGGATAATATTTTTAAAATAAATTATACGTTATTCTAGAAACCAGTTATATAGTAAACACAGATTATTGCCTTACTCTGAGAACCTTCACATATTTTAGTTTCTTAAAGGAGTAAGCCCAGTAGCATTTTATTTTTAATTAATTAATTTGGGGGAAACTCAGTATTATGTGTTGAAGTGCGTAGGAAGTATTGTAGAGAAAGATTGGTTCACATTTAAACTTAAGGGAAGGCAGTATTTAGGTCTTACGGAAATTTGGTGGGCAGATATGATCTGTGCTATCTTTTAAAATAGACTTTACATATTAAAAAATGTTTTACTACTATCAACTAGTAGCAACATAATTGATTGCTGAGGGTTGTTACTGCAAGATAAGATTCTTGTTATCTGCATTTCAGAAAAGACTCTCTCCTGTGTTATTCCAAGGAGCAGCAGATAGCAATTCTAAACCACTGAAGTACATACCACTGATACCGTGCATTTTAATTGACTGATTTGGCTCTTAACCTTACGAATTACAAAAAGTAGGAGCTGGATGGATGCTCAGGCTTTAGCAAACAAAGGGAGAAATTTCATTATTATCACAGATCAAATAAAAGGTACGAATGTGCTAACTCAATGTAGGAAGACCAACTTGCAGAATGATATTGGAAATTGGTAATTTTCAATGGCTCATCCACGTTCTCTTCCTTGCATCTAGCTGGGCTTGGAATAGTTAATTCTCCAAATCTTTTTCAATTTACTAAAATTTGTCTTTAGTTGAACAGTAACAGTAACTTCCACACTCTCTCAAGCCCTGCATTGAAGTCATTAAATGACAAATATGTCTCCTTTAGGGAATTTTATGTGATTTATTAGTTTGATAGGAGAAGCACACCCTCCCTTCCTTCCTTCCTTCCTTCCTTCCTTCCTTCCTTCCTTCCTTCCTTCCTTCCTGCTAGAAGTTAAATTAGAGATAACCCAATTTAATCTTTTCATTTGAAGAAACTAAGGTCCAGACAGGCTCAGCATTGCCAGAGCCAGAACTAGCCCCTGATGTTCCTGATCTTGTTCTTTTGGCACCACATGTACTGCTTCTGTTTAATATGTGTACTGTAATAAGAGGACAAAGAGATGCTATAAGCCATAACACATATGTACTGTGCATTTGCTGTGTGTAAAGTGCTATGACAGATGTGGAGGAAATCAAAGTGAATGAGACAAGGGTTCTTTCCTCAAGCAGCTTACATTCTGCTAAGGGAGTTAAGTCCCATATATGTGATAATTGCTTTAAGAAATTTTTAAAATTCTAGGTAGAAAGGATTTAAGTCTGGGTTTATCTTTCACTCTCACTCTTGTTTTGGTCTTATTACACATCTCTTTATCTTTGAGGCTCAGCCAGGGAGAGTAGGTGAGCATAGTCAGGGCAGCCATAGCCCCTCAGTCCCTGGTCACACATGATTCACAAATGCCCCAGAGTTGGAAAATCCCTCTTCCCCTTAGTTTACAAAGCATAGAATTTTTTTTTTTTTTTGTCCTTTTTGAGACCGGCCGCACCGCGCTCAGCCAGTGAGCGCTGTGAACGCACCGGTCTCCCTATATAGGATCCGAACCTGAGGCGGGAGCGCCGCACTCTCCCGAGTGCGCCACGGGCTCAGCCCCAAAGCATAGAATTTTTCAAAAGAAATCTTCTCTAGGAATCCAAATGAAAGAGAAAAATGTAAAAGCATAGAAAAAAGAACTGCTTTCAATTCCCAGGTTTCTTGTTCTAATGTGTCTGAAAGTCCAGCCAGAGATCTGTTTGAGCAGGGCAGTTTACAGAGCCGCTTCCATGCCTGCCACCCTTTAAATCCAAACCCTCAGAAAGGAACCCAGAGTATTTCCTGCCTGGGTTCCTTCCTTACTCCAATTTTTGGTCAAGAAAAGGATTGGAATAGAATCTCCAGTTTAACAAAACTATAAATATAGCATTAATTGCCTAAAGGAGAAAGCAATTATACCTCTCTCTGGGTATTCGGCTGGAGTGCAAACAAAAGCCTTAGATGTTTTTTCACTCATTCAATGAGGTGCTGCTTCTTTCAGTTCTCACAATAGCAAAAGCTGTTTCTTCCCAGACTTACATAAAATTCAAGAGCTGTTTAGTGGAGAGTGAGATGCTTCTGGATGCTTCTGGAGAGAGGATGGTTAAATAATAAGTAAGATTAATAACAATAATATCAACTATCATTTAATCTCCTTGTTTGTAGCAGAAACTAATCTGTTGTCTTTGTTTTCTATATCTTATTTAATCCTCATAACAATTATATGAATGTAGTAGTAGTATCTCCATTTTGCAAATGAGAAGCTAAGTAACTTGTTTGAAGTCAGTAAGTAATAGGTCTGATTCAAATACAGATCTTCTCTGATCTCAAGGCCCATAGTCTTTCCACTATTAACACTCCCTCTCTTGAAAAAGGCTGATGGGATGGGTGGGACAACTGATGCTATGCTTTGCATAGGGCATTTAATGTCATCTGTGTATACCATTACAACAGCTTGCTTCCTTCTGGGAAGAAGAATGAGACCAACTACATAATTTCACAATTTTAGTTTATTGTGTCTTTAAGTATAGATTTTTCTACAGTGCGGGAAAGTGGAGATGTTGAGAAGAATACAAAGTTTCAGTTAGACTGGAGGTGTGAGTTTCAGTGATCTGTTGCACTGCATGTGATCATAGTTAGTAATGTATTGTATATTTCAACTTCGACATCTTTAAATTACAAAAGTAATTTTCAATGGGCCGACCCAGTGGCTCACGGCTCACTCGGGAGTGTGCGGCGCTGGGAGCGCAGCGGCGCTCCCACCGTGGGTTCGGATCCTATATATGGATGGCTGGTGTGCTCACAGGCTGAGCGAGGTGCGGGTGACACCAAGCCAAGGGTTGCGATCCCCTTACCAGTCACAAAAAAAAAAAAAAAAAAAAGTAATTCTCAAGGTATCATGTAGAAAAGAAAAAGACTGTAAACTGTCAAAAAAAATAGCAAATGTCTTTTCTTTACTTCTTCATCAATGTTTCACTATGCTGTTGGTGGTGAATATATAGTTGTGAACAATAAACTTGATTTTTAGTACACCTAAAAAAAAAAAGTGTATATATATAAACTTAAGTAATTCATAAAATTTAAATATGTTCAGTAATAATAATAGCTACAATTTATTAAAAGCTATTTTAAGCACTTCACATGGATTATCTCTTGTTATCTTGTTTATTTTATGTATGCTGAAGCAGATGAAAATCTTCCTATCAGTGCTAGACTATAGTACTTTCTACCTATTATTATTATTAATTTAATTATTTTGTTTGTAATCTTATTTCACTTTTTAAAATGCAAATTCATTTAGGAATCAGACTATAAATAATCTTTTTGATAATGCCTTCTTAATAAAAGATGCTTAGTAAACTTCTATGGAGTTAATAATTAAACTCATTGTAAAATTTCATTGGCACTATGTCCATTTTTGCAAATTATTTATTAGCAGGATAGAGATATGTGTATGAAAGGCAGCAGAGCAAATACATAAATTGAGCATGGTTGGTCTGCTCAACTTAAGTATGAGATGGTATCTATTATCCCTTGTTGGCTATAAAAGTACTATTCTTTAGGAAAGTTTAAGTGTTTTGGTATATATTTGAGCTAGGCATCTACAATTAGCAATAATTTACTGCATGTTATCAAATGGCTAGAAGAGAGGAGATCAAATGTTCACATCATAAAGAAATGACTAAATTTTGCAATTATGAATGTGGTGATTATCCTGATTTGATCATCACACAATGTATACATGTATTGAAATATAACTCTGTACCATACAAACATGTATAATCAATTTATTTCAATAAAGAAAAGTTTATTTTAAAAAGCCCCTTAATTATGAATGTGGTGATTATCCTGATTTGATCATCACACAATGTATACATGTATTGAAATATAACTCTGTACCGTACAAACATGTATAATCAATTTATTTCAATAAAGAAAAGTTTATTTTAAAAAGCCCCTTAATACAATATTTATTTCAGATTTGAAACTGACAGTTCAGAACAACCTTGGTTTACAATTTGTTGTCTGATAATACAATCTCAGAATTAAGATCATTTACAATTACTGAAATCTTACCTTTCATTTTAATTTGAATTCATTAATTAATTTTACATAATGTCAGTAGAAGATAAAATTATTGTAGCAATAAACTATAGTCTCTAAGAAATATGACAAAAGGCAGCCAGGGTTGATTTTAATTTAGAGATTTTAGATTTTATAACCTACTTATGCTTATGTGATCAAGGAATCCTGAACTATTGAACAGCCATTGTTCCAACAAATCTTTTTTTTTCTGCCTTTTTGTTATTGCAATAAAACATGTATAACATAAGGATTGTCATTTTAAGCATTTTTAAACATAGAATTTCATGGAATTAATTAAATTCACAATGCTATGTAACTACTACCTTTATCTATTTCTGAAACATTTTTGTCATACTAAACATAAACTCTGTACACATTAAGCAATAATTTCTCATTATTCCTTCCCACTCATTTCTGGTAACCTCTGATATACTTCTGTCTCTGAATTTTTTCTCTTTATTTTTTCTTAATTGACCCATGATGTATGTATTTATGGAGTACAATGAGATGTACCTAAATATCACAGATCATTTAAAAACCAGCTATTTGCAATTTAGGTGACAACTGTCTACTTATATAACATTATAACTTATTAAGTTCCCAGGTTGCTTTATTATTTATTTATTTGTTTGTTTGTTTGTTTTGCCTCAGATGCTCAGTTAGTTTATTTAATGAGTCAAAATAAGCCCTACATGAAGAACTGAGAACTAGAAGACAAGACACAGTATAGATAAGAGAGGGGAAATTTCTTGTAGTTGAATCTTTGATTGGAAGAACACACTTTCCTGTGGATTGATCCATGGTTATCATACCCATGGAAATTTCCAAAACATGGCATTTGAGCATAAAACTGATAAAAAAAAAAATTAGGAATAATAGCAATGGTAAATTGGCATCCCATTTTAATTGTTTTCTCATATTATCAAATAAATGTATATTGATTGTGAAATAAATCTAGAACTTAGATAAAATCAATGAGGACAATAAAAATCCCATGACCTAGAGACTGTTTGTTGTCTTATTATAAATGCTATGTACTTCAATATAAAAATAACTTTGTAGCTACAGAAAATAGAGTGATAAAAGTCATTCATAATTTTCACAGATCAAGGACTAACCACAGTTAACCACTGTTGATTGGTCAAATAATGTAATTAATTTTGTTACATTAAGGACATTCAAAACTTAATAGTTAATTTTTGTAAGGGCAGCTTAAAATCTTAGCCTAGTTAATGATAAAGTAATATATAGCATATCATGTAAAAATTTCACATTTTAAATACATGTTGCAATGGATTGAATATTTATGTCCTCCCCAAATTTATGTTTTAAAATCCTAACCTCCATGGTGATAGTATTAGGAGATGTGGTCTTTGGGAGGTGATTAGGTCATGAGGGTGGAACACTCATGGGCTTAATGTCCTTACAAAAGAGGCCTGAGAGATACCTCTAGCCCTTTCTGCTATGTGAGGACACAGCTCTAGAAGGCACCAGCTATGAACCAGGAAGCAGGCCTTAACTAGACCCTGAATCTGCCAGTGTGTTGATCTTGGACTTCCCAACCTCCAGAACTGTGAGAAATAAATTTCTGTTGTTTATAAACTACCCAGTTAATGACATTTTATTGTAGCAGCTTCAATTGACTAAGATCATGCATATAAAGCTAATAGTCCAGGTTTTCATATAGATCAGTCTCTTTATGAAGTCAAAATTAAGGAGTACATTTCAGTACCAAAAATAAGTAGAAAAATCTTTATCTTTTAGAGTCATCCGCATTCAATTTAAATCCCACACTAAGCCTTTTAAGAGCCTCGTCATTTACTACCTTATTATCCATACCCAGCAGTTTCTTGGGAACCACTCACAATTTAGACACCCAGGTTACTTTATGAAAACCTATTATCTAAATAAGGTGGCCTGGGGTTGAGGCCAAGAAAGTGGGGTTGGACTGACAGCTTAATGATTTGTTCCCTGTTTCCTAGTCCTAGAACTAGAATAAAATGTGGTACCAATGAAGGTTGTCAAAGGGATCGTCCCACCTATCTGTACTCTACCTTTATCTATAAGTCGTAATGCTTCTGGCCTTGGGCCTAAGGTGGCCAGTCATCATTGAGGTCTAGAACTCTGTTCTGACTTCAGATAGACCTGGTTTCAAATCCTGACTCTACCTCTTGGTGATGTGTATCTAGGCTAGTGTCTTAATCTCCTTTAGTCTCAGTTTTCTGATCTATAAAAGAAAGATAATAATGGTACCTATATGATAGGGTTGTCAAGAGACAACCCTATTAAATGGAATAACTCGTTTGGAATTGTGCCTAGAACATACTAAATATGTGATCATTGTTACCACTGTAGTGTCCTAAGTCCTTTACTATGGTATACTGCCAAAGCTTTTAAACTTTACAAGTTGCTTCTCATTTTAAAATGATCTTAATTTGCTTTTTGTTTCCCGTCAAATAAAATGATTTATTTCTTCAATATAACTGATAGAATTTATGTAGATCTTAGAAGGAAAAGTCTAGTAATATTAATTTTTATTATGATGTGAGTCACTGGTAAACATTACTGTCCAAGAATTATTTGTATTTTAAGAAGAGATTTCTTACTTTCTTCAATGTAATGTCTAATTGTTGAAGATATAGGCAAGATGGCAAGACAATAAATTGAAAATAATTTGCCATCCAGGTTGGTCGGCATTTCTCAGAGCCTTACCTTGGGTTCAGCTGTCAGAAATTTAACCTTTCTGTCATAGGTATTTTTTTTTTCTCTTCTTAAAGTGTACAATCTTCAAAAACTGAATCCTTTGGCAGAGGCGATGCGATGTACAATAGAAGGAAGGGTAAAGATAAGGCTGAGGTGGGTAGGAGGTTGGGAGAGTTGGATATGAGGAGCAATGATGGCTGATTTTGTGTAAAGTTACCTGTAAGCAGGGACTGCAATGGACTGAATGTTGTGTCCCCCTAAAATTCACATGTTGAAACCCTAATCCAAATGTGGCAGTATTTTTCAGGTGGAACCTTTGGGAGGTAATTAGGTCATGAGGGTGGAGCTCTAATGAATGCAATTAGTGTCCATATAAGAAAAGATCAGAGAGCTAGCTACCTGTTTTTCTGCCACATGAGGATAACGAGGAAAGTCAGCAGTCTGAAGCCTGCAAGAAGGTCCTCCCCAAGAACCTGGCCATGCTAATGCCCTGACTTCAGACTTTCAACCTTCAGAAGTGTAAGAAATAAATATTTGTTGTTGAAGCCATCCAGTTTATGGTATTTTGTTATAGTAGTCCTAGCTGACTAAGACAGGGACTAACTTTATTCTTAAGGTTAGAGAAATGAATATATTAATTCACTTACTGCTGGGTTTGGACATAGAGATAGATATGTAATAGCTCATTTAGGTAATTCTCTAGGTAGGAAACAGTCCTTTTTAGGAGAAACACATCAGTTATGTGAAGATTGGCTTTGTTTTCCTAGCAGTGAAAGCACTATGGGGACTAATCTACACTGTTCAGTTTAAGTGAAATGAATGTCCAGGTTATGCTGATTTTCTCATGAAGAAAATTGAATCACCAAATAGGGAAATTGGCAGTGCTTTGACTTCCACTTTTAATACTATAAGCTTTAGAAGAAAAACTAATGGGAAGAAATTAACATATTAACATAGGTACCTGTTTCAGTACAATGCACATTGTAGGTGCTGTGATACCCAGGGACATAGACAAAGGTGCCAGTCTTGCTTCTCAGACACTAAATGGAAATTCTGGGACTGTCTGCAGAGAGAATTTTCCATAGTAGAGCCAAGGAATAATAAATATAAAAGGGTATAGAGAAATGTCACTTTCTAGGTACAGAAAGCTTTTACATCCATCATTTTACTTAATCTTCAAAATTAATCCTTGAAAATAGATAGAATTGATGGTTTTAACTCTAAATTACAGACATGGAAAATGAAATTGTCAAAAGTAATATAGCTTCTTAATTGTAGAGTCAGGATAATAGGTCCTCTCAATTCTCTGTGGCTCTTTTTCTTATATTACTTTTATAAAATGACAACAAAACAAAGAAATGCCCAGACTTCACTGGCAAATTCTACCAAACATTTGAAGAAGAATTAATACTAATCCTTACCAGCTATTCCAAAAAATAAAAGTGGTGGGAAAACTTCCCAAATATTCTATGAAGCCAGTATTACCCTGATGCCAAAACCAAGAACATCACAAGAAAATAAAACAAAGATCAATGTCCTTTATAAATATGGATGCAAAATCCTCAAAATGCTAGTAAACTGAATGCAGCAAAATCTAAAAGTGATTGTACATTATGACCATGTGAGATTTATTCCAGGATAAAGGTTTGCTAAACATATGAAAATGAATTTATGTTATACACTCTAAATGAAAAAAAAAAAAAACACATGATATTCTCCATAGATGCAGAAAAAGCATTTGATAATCCAACGCCCTTTCATGATAAAAACATTCAGTAAACTAGCAATAGAAAGGCAACTTCCTAAACCTACTTAAGGGCATCTTGTAAAAACTCACATCTAACATCATAATTAATGGTGAAAGAGTGAATTCTTTTCTCTCAACTTCAGGAACAACAAGAAGGTACTTCAGAAAGTTCATGGAAAGATTTGTATTGTCTTTTAATTCTATTTTTTAATGAACTTTTTGAAGTACCCTCATACAGGTATGCATGCTCTTGCTTCTATTCAACATTGTGCTGAATGTTCTAGCCAAGACAATTTTGTAAGAAAAGGCTACAAAAACCATTCAAATGGGAAAAGAAGTATAACTATCTCTATTCTCAGATGATATGATCTCTACAGAAAAACCCTAAGGAAGCCACACATACACACACACACAAAATACAACTGATAAACAAGTTCATCAGTGTTGCAGGATATAAGATCATGATACCAAAAAATCATTGCATTTCTATACATTATCAGTGAACAATCCAAAAATGAAGTTAAGAAAATAATTTTATTTACAATAGTATTAAAATAAATCAATACTTAGGAAAAATTTAACCAAAAAAGTTTAAGACGTGTGCACAGAAAGTACAAAAAGCTATTTAAAAAAAATTAAAGAAGACTTAAATAATAGAAAGACATTTGTGTTCACGGATTGCAAGACCTAATATTGCTAAGATGTCAATACTACCCACAGTGATCTACAGATTCAGTTCAGTCCCTATCAAAATTCTAGCTGCCGCTCCCCTTTCTTTATTATTTTGTTGTATTTTATTATAATGTTTTCTTCTATTCAAAGTTTAGCATTCTTAGTATTTTTTAAGCAAATATGTAATATTTAAACAATGCTATCAGCCACCTTACTCTAACTGACATTTATAGAACACCTAACAACTATAGAATGCACATTTTTTCAAGTTCACACAAAACATTCTCAAAGATAGAGCCATAAAATACATCTCAGTAAATATCAAAGGATCAAAATAATATACAGTATATTCTGTGATGACAGTGGCATTAATAAAAAAGCAATATCAAAAGGGTTAAATAAAAAATCCTCAAATAAATAAAATTAAACACCACTTCTAGATAACCATGGGTCAAAGAAGAAATTACAGTGAAATTAGAAAATATTTTAAACTTAAAAAATATTGTAAACAAAACATTTCACAGTTTGTGGGATGCAACTAAAGAAGCACTTAGAAGAAAATTACAGCTTTAAAAGTGCTTGTACTACAAAAGAAGAAAGGTTTAAAATCAATGATATAAGCTTCGACCTTTAGAAGACAGGCAATGAAGAACAAAGAAAATCCAAAGTAAGTAGAAGAAAGAAAATAAGAAAAATAAGAATGGAAATCAACAAAATAGAAAATACACAAAATAGAAAAAAAAATCAACAAAATCAAAAGTTGGTTATTTGGAAAAAGTAGTATTGATAAATCTTGTGTGACTGATCAAGAAAAAAAGGAAGAAAACCCAAATTGCTTATATAAGCATGTGAAAAGGGACATAACTACAGATTCTACAGTTGTTAAGAAACGGAAATATAAACAGCTTTATGCCAATAACTTCAAGAACACAGGTCAGATAGACAAGTTCAGTGAAAACCCCAATAAATCTAAATAGCCTGATATCTATTATTTGAATTAAATTCATATTCAAATATTTTTCCTCAAATAAATATTTACACTGACATGGCTTCAAAAGTAAATTCTATCATACACTATGGAAGAAATAATACTAAATCTGCAAAAAGTTTTCCAGAAAATAAAGGGGAAGGGAACACTCCTAACTTTTTATTAGGTTTTATTTTATTTATTTATTTTTATTTTTATGACTTTATTTTCTTAAAAAGACTAAGATCATAGAAAGTATGTTTTCTGACCACAATAGCAAAAGGAAATTTAGGAAACTCACAAATGTGTGAAAATTAAACAACACTGTCTTAAATAAAGAATAAGTAGAAAGAAAAATCACAGGGAAATTAGAGAGTACTTTGTGTAAAAATCAAAACACAGCACATTAAAATTTATAGGATGTAGGGCTCATGCATTACTTAGAGAAAAATTTATGCTTGTAAACACCTATATTAAAAATAAGAAAAATTTCAAATCAGTAATGTAAACTTCTACCTTAAGAAAATAGAATAAGTAGAGCAAACTAAATCAACAACAAATATAAGTAGGAAGTAAAGATTACACCAGAAATATATGAAATAGGGAATTAAAAATAATAGAGAAAATCAACAAAATCAAAACTTGATTCTTTAAAAAGATCAACAAAATTTGCAGGCTTTAATCTAGACTGAACAAGAAAAAAGAGAGAAGACTGAAATTACTAAAATCAGAAATGAAGTAGGGGCATTATTACATTGTCATATGGCTTATTGTGGTGATAAGATTAAGTTTCTTTCTCTTTCTCATTTGCATTTCTATTCTTCCAGTGGGTTTTGTTCTTTCTTGGGTATTCGTGATAGTGACTATCATTTTTCAGATTCTGGATGCAGGACTTTCTTGAAGATTTCTTGTAGGGCTGGCCATGTGGTGGTGAACTCCCATAGTTTTTGTCTGGAAAAAACATTATTTTCCCTTCATTTCTGAAGGATAGCCTTGCTGGGTATAGTACTCTTGGCTGGCAGATTTTTTTTCTTTTAGCATTTTGAATATTTTATTCCATTTTCTTCTGGTCTGTCGAGTTTCTGTTGAGAAGTCTATGGCACCACCAAAAGAATACAGTAATTCTCAAATACCAGACCTTATAGAGCAGGAAAGACTTGAAATGACTGAAAAGGAATTTTGGGCAACAATCTTAAGGAAAATCACTGAGATATGAGAAGACTCAGACAACATAATAAAATGAGAGAAAAGAATCAAGGATATGAAAAAGGAAATTTACAAAGAGATTAATATCTTAAAAATAAATGTAGCAGAACTCCTGGAAATGAAAGATTCACTCAACAAAATAAAAATCACAACCAATAGCTTAAGCAGCAGGCTACCACAAGCAGATGAAAGAATTTCTTGTCTTGAAGATAGTCTTTACGAAATAACCCAGGTGGACAAAAATAAGTAAAAAAAAAAGAATTAAAAAAACAAAGAAGAAAATCAAAGATGGCTAGCAGACAACATTAAATGCACAAACATTTGAATCATGATGTTCCAGAAGGGGAGGAGAAAGGAAAAGGCATGGAAAACTTATTCAATGAAATAATAGTGGAAAATTTCCCAGGTATAAGGAGAGACACTGACCTTCAGTTCCAGGAAGCTGGAAGATCCCCAAACAGATTCAACCCAAAAAGATCCTTTCCAAGACATGTTATAGTCAAACTGGCAAAGCTCAAAGACAAAGAGAGAATCTTAGAAGACGCTTGCTGCCTTTTTTTGTGTGAAGAAATTGACAAGGTGATCCTAGAATTCATATGAAAATACAAGGGTCTCAGCAAGCTAAAACACTCTTGAAGTGTGAAGGACTCACACTTTGTGATGCCAAAATTTATTACAAAGTTAGAATAATCAAGACAGTGTAGTATAAGGATAGACATTTAGATCAGTGGAATAAAATTGAGACTCTAGAAATAAACCCTTACATTTATGGGCAATTGATTTTTGTCAAGGGTGCCAAGATAATTCTCTAGGGAATAAAGAGCCTTTTTCAACAAATGGTATTAGGACAACTGGATTTCTGCATGAGAAAGAATGAGTCTGGACCCCTGCCTTATACCATACAGAAATTAACTCAAAATTCATCGTAGACCTAAATGTAAGAGCTAAAACAATAAAACTTAGAAGAAAATATGGTAGCATGATTCCATTTATATAAAATGTCCAGAAGAGTCAAATCTATGGAGACAATAAGATTAGTAATTGCCTATGGCTGAGGGGGAGGAGGGGGAAGGGATGGAAATGGACTGTTAATGGATATGGGGTTTCTTTCTGGGGTGATGAAATGTTCTAGAATTAGTATATGGTTATGATTGTGCAACTCTGTGAAATCAATTGTAAAATCCACTGAATTGTGTATCCTATATATTTAGCTTAATTTGTAAATTATATCTGTAGAAGTTAGAACCTTTTGAAGTTTTCTAAAGACCTAACACAGATTCCTACATACATGAGCTGATCAGTAAGTGTTTCCCGTTGGATAATTTACATGCCAGTCTCTACACCAGAGAAGAGGAGTTGAGTATTAATCTCTGTCAGCGGTGTTTATTAGTAATCCAGAAAATTATAGAATAGGTTAAGATTAAGGACACTCTGTACCCTCTTACAAGGGTCATCATTTAGTAGCTAGCTTTTGCCTAGAAAATGTTAGCTCTTGGGCCGACTCTGTGGCTCACTCGGGAGAGTGTGGCGCTGGGAGTGCAGCAGCGCTGCCGCCACGGGTTTGGATCCTACATAGGCATGGCCGGTGCGCTCACTGGCTGAGCGTGGTGCAGGTGACACCAAGGGTTGCGATCTCCTTACCAGTCACACACACAAAAAAAAGACAAGAAAATGTTAGCTCTTTGTGAAATACACTTAGCCTAGAAGACCTTGACTTCCTGGAATTCTAAATAAAATTAAAACCATAAGTTTTCCTCCCATACATTTTTAAATAGTTAAAAACAAATGCAGAAAATACTTTTTTTTTTTTTTCCTTTTTGTCTTTTTTTGTGTCCGGCAACGGATCGCAACCCTCAGTGTCGCGCCCGTACCAGACCAGGACCGGCAACGGGATCGCAACCCTCAGTGTTGTGCCCACACCTCACTCAGTCAGTGAGCGGGAACCGGTCTGTATGTGGGATCCGAACCCTCAGCGGGAGCGCCACTGAGCTCTCAAGCGGCGCACTGTAGCAGTGCGCCACCGGGCCGGCCCCCAGAAAATACTTTATATGATACAATATCTCACATATACAATAAGATGGAATTTTCAATACATGACCAAACATTCAAATAAACATCTTTCATAGGAGGTTCTTGGCAGGCGGCATTGTTTTCCCACTAATGTTGCTATTATAAAAGCATTTTTGGAGCTGTTCTTTTGTAATTTCCGTGAAAGCCAGTGTACAAATTACATGAATAAACAATCTTAGTACTTTTTAATCATATCTGGTTTATAACCAAAATTATATTACTCAAGTTAGTCAACCATTTTATTCTAAGCTTAGCTCAGAATCACTTTACAGTGCTTTCAAAATTATATCCATTCTCAAAACAGGAAGCCATGCTATCACTAACAGTTTTTAAAAATGAACTTTGAACTTCACAATATTGCTGTAACAAATATGTATCTTGGTTCACTGCCAGGCACATGTTGAGCATACAGGTAAATGTTGATTGAATAATCAAATGAATGAATGAATGAATATAACGTTTGAAGTATCTCCAGGTGATACTAACGTGCAGCCAGGGATGAGAACCTTTAGGGGAAGAAGAGGTGACTCCAGCTTGAAAGATGGGTGGGATCTGGACACGTGGAGATTGAGGGAAGTAATTCCAAATGAAGAGAACAGCATGAGCAAAGGTCCACCTGCTGATGGCAAGGATTTTCCACATATGAGGCCTTTTTTCCTGACGTGTTTACCTGAAAGTTAACTTGAAAGATGATGAAATAGAGTTCATTCATTTGTAAGAATCACAGGCAGAAGTATTTTTGTGATATTAGAGACGGGTAAGATGCTGTTCTTGATAATAACCTGCAGCTTATCATCTGTAGCACAATAAGCCCTTTCACTCAGACACTTTTAGACAGGCCCCTTTGTATAAGGAAATTACACCCTTTGCTGCATGGCAAGATATTAAACAAAGCGTGGTTTATTGAAAAGATGTTTGAAATAGCAGTGATACGGGAAAAGGGCAAAAAAGAACAATCTCGGTTTTTATGTTTTTGCTTTGACCACAAGCTTCAAATGCGAATTTCAAAGCTGTAAATACTGGTTATGAGAACAGGAACATAATGTAAATATTTTGAAGAGATAGTAATCAAGAGTGGTGAATCACAGATAGTGACCAGATGAAAGGCATAAAACTGTCAGGGCTTCAAATCTGAGTAAGGTTTCAATTTTGATATCCACTGAGAGGAGTCAAATTGAAGATGAACATAAGTAAATACTGACAGTACATACTATTGAATTTGTCTGGTAATAAATTTTTCTTAGGTTTTGCACATATTTCTAATCTAAAAATATATGTGCTTTGTCAAAAGATGGAAAGAAACCCTTTGGTAATGTTTTCTGTTCCTGTATTACATTTTCAGAAAAGTACAGGTTCTAGAGGAATCATATAAGCAGAATTACAGACAGTATGAGCTGTATTTTCATGTCCAAAGTATAATAAAAAGAACAACCTATCTTTTCCTTACTGATATGACATGCAACCTGGCTCATAAACCAAATACATACATATATATATATATACATGTATGGATATAAAAAAAAAACAGTAAAATGAAAATCTAAGTTAGTACCTGAGGCTAAAAATATTTATGTCCACAGATTCCAGAATACAAAGGAAAAGTTATGCCCACCAAATCTGAAATATGAACTACTATTTTTCCTTTGTATTTGAAATCTTTGCCTAGGAGTTCTTTATGAGAAGATGGTTACTTTAAGAGTTCTCACCACCAGGATGACAAGATGGTGGCCCAATATTGCACCACATCTGAAAAGTTTCAGCTGCTTTGAGATGAGTCCTATAGTGCTGAGATTCAACAATCTATGTAAAAGTAAATAGAATATTTTTTCTCACAATTTTCAAAGTAATGCGACATTAAAAAATAGAGATAGGAAGGAGAGAAGAAAAAAATCAGAGGCATCAACACAGTAAGAATAACTAGCTATGGTGTCAGGAGATCTAGATTCTAGTTGTGTCTCTGTCACCAAGCAGCTAGAGACTTCGGATAAATCACCTTACCTGTTGACTTCCCTTTCAATGTGATATCAGGCAAGTATTTCAGTAGTTTTCAAATATTTAAAGAAATAGAACCTGTTCTCCCTTGAGTGAAATCTGACTTGGAATTACAATATGTAAAACAGATGAAGGTAAAAATGCAGGAGCAGAGGTCCCTGATGTCGGGTCCACCACTGGCCAACCCAAACAGCCCTTAGCCTCGTTCCTTTCAGTGGGTGAGCAAACGGCCTGGGATTCCCCTTTCCCTCCTGTCCCCTTTGGAAGGAGACGGGGGAAGAGAGCTGTGAAGAGAGGTGAGCACAGCCGCCGGCCCCAAAAACAGCCCGGTTAAAGGACACTCGGACGTGGCGGGGGTTCTGTCGAGGCAGTTCCGTTTTTTATCACACAAGCACTTGCTTTTAAAGGCAAATGGGGAAGGGAGGATTTTTACATAATCCTATCAGCTTAAAGGTCAAGGGCATGCATCCTGTCTCAATGCCTAGCTATTGCAATCACGCAGTGTTCAGGAGCGTGGAAGCACGTATTTGGCCAATAAGGGCTAAGGCAAGGTTCCTGCAGACACCCCAACCCTACTTCCTCCCAGTGCTGCCGTCTTAGGCTGCCACATTAATACGCCCTTGTGGGCCCATAATGGCGCCACTTGTAATGTCACTTAAGGTGGCGTTAGTTTTTAAGGCCCGACACTTGAGACCTAACCTCTCAGCCTCCCCCACACTTGAGACCAACTTGGAGGCACTGCTGCAGACATTTGAGGGCCTCGCTGCTCAAAGTGTGGTCCAGGAACCAGCAGCATCAGCTGGTTAGAGATGCAGAATCTCAGAAGCTAGTTAGAAATAGAGAATTTCAAGCCCCCGTGGGACCTACTCAGTCAGCTTCTGAATTCTAATAGATGCCCAGCGATCTGTTTCACAGTAAAGTTTGAGAAGCTCTGCTCTAGAGATGCATGCAACTCCATTTGAAAACTGACTTCTGGACTAGTTTACCTATAGGGGTTAGTGCTGTTAATTTCATCCTGTGACACACCACACTGATTCCTACCTTGAAGCCCAGTGGGAAAAAAGAACAAGAAGAAGAGGCAGCAATGACATTTTTAGAGTCTTGAAATCTAGAATTCAGGGTTTTATTTTATTTATTTCACAGACAGTTCAGTACTCTGTCTATTCTATAACATTGCCTCAAAGAAAGGGACTGTATAATGGCCTTTTTGGCACACTCAACAAAGATAATTGAAGAGACTTTTTAATAAAGTGGTTGTTAACAGAGTTGTGGGCAGGCTTGAGGGAACCAGTAAAGGAAGGTTAAGCACCCAAGGACATGTAATCGTGGGAACAATTAACACTCTTAATCTTCATGGAGCAAGAGAAGGGATGGAACCTCAGGAGAATTTTAACTGTGGGGAGTGCCCACTCCAGGATCTCTTGCCTTAGGTGGAAGAGTGCAGCTACTGCCAAACCACAGGTCAGCAGCATGCAGACCAGAAGAACGAATAAGCCCGACTTTATCTCCTCTCCCACTCTGGTCACCTGCCAGTGGCTACCATTGGCCAAATCCAACAGGAAGCCAGAGTGCAAGGGAGCCAATCAATGCAGTCCATAGAATTCATCGTATTGAAGCACAGAGCATGGGATGGAAGGGTGGAAAGTGCTTCTGGAGAGCGAAATTCAGCATAACAATTCATTTACACAGTAAATGGTTGAATTTGTACATAGAAAAATAGATAATAAAGTAAAATTATAATAGAAAAGTTGTGTCTGCTTATTTTGTCTACATATATGTTTATATACTTATATATGTATGCATGAGTGTATGTTAAACATCAGGAAGAATTTTTGAAGAAACAGTGAGATATACCAGAATATGTGCTTTTAAGAGACATTTTTATACTTCTGCTGTGAAAAGTTTTAGATAAGAAAATGTTCTTAATCTGTATTTATCTAATACATGCCCTTTGGAAGGCACTATTAAAAACACTAAAGCATAAAACATGATCCCCATCCTCAAAGAGCTACTATCTAGGTTGAAGGCAAAAATATAAAATATATTTATAATCTGTATATGGAATGAAATGATTTATTTTCAATTTTATCAATATTTATTAAGCACTTGCAATGTCTTTGGGTCTAAAATTTTTTAAAAAATGATTCAGGAAAGATATAGTTCCTGTCCACATGAAATTTATAATCATAGAATCATGTCAACAATTAGGAAATAAATCGCATGCCTCTGTGTGTGTGTCTGCGTATTATTCTTACTGCTGAAATACTCTTAACTCTCTTTGTCGGTAATAGTACTTACTTTCAGACTTCTTTATCCACCACCTCAGCTAATTTATGCTTCTATAACAATACAGTCATTTTGCCTTTCTGGAGAAGGTAACTCATGACAATTATTTATTTGTGTGAATTCTAGCCATCTGAAAAGGACATGCAGAGTCCCTCTTGAGCTGCAACCATCTATTCAGACCCTATCATTTCACATAAACATTGATTGTAAAAACCCATCATAAGAGCACTGTCAGTAGTACTGGGGATCCTGCCAATCATGTTTCTCCACATTATTATTTTTCCACATGTCTTCCTTTACCAATATCCCTTATGGGTATTAACACAGAAAAAAGAACAGTACAATCAATAGTGCTTTTTTTCTGTCATTGCTGGTGCAGGTGAGAGCTAAAATCTTATTTCTCAGACATGTTAATCTTTAGATGAATGGACACGTTCGAAGGAAGGATTTCTTAACCAGCTTACCACATCCTATTTTGAAGCTTTATGGATTCAGTGGCTCATTTGAAATGATTTTAGAGAAGATGTTTTTCAAATCATAAAGAAGACAAGAAAATTTGTATATAAGATCTGATCTTGCCAAATGTGGGATTACTCTAATATACAGTTTATGATAGATTAAACCAATTGCTCATGGTCTCTGATGGCTTGTAAAGATGGAATTTGTTGGTCTATTAGTTACTCATTAAATTTAGATGTGAATATATAATTATGAATACATAACATAACCTATGTAATTTGCAATTGATTGATTCCTCCCAAATTGTTCTTGAAATTTTACTTGTTTCAAAGATGTTTTCTATTTCATTTATTCATTTATTCTTTCATGATTGATTGATTTTACAACTATCTACTGAAACACTACTATATGTAAGGTCCTTTGCTAGACTATATTTTTTAACATTGGCTCTTAAATGGATCTTGCTTTCAAAAAGCTTACAGTCTAACAGGGAGATAAGACATGAAGACATACTATAAGAGAGAATGTGCTAAGTACCAAAAGAGAGGCTTGGACGAAGCCATACTTTGAGGTTATTCCCACTTGAGAGGGTGGGCTGTAGGTCAGGGACAATTTCCTAAAGTTGGTGACATTTGGAAGCATCTCCCAGAATGGAAAGGACACTGACATGGTAGGATCGGAGAAAAGCACATTCTAGTCTGTGTGTAGACAATTAGCATGGAGCTGTGCTCAGAATAGAGAGGGTGCAAAATATAGAATAAGATTGAATCTTGAAAAGGCTTGGAATGGTGACTAGACTGCATGTTATACAGGTTTTGATAAGTAATCAAAAACTATTATTCAACAGAAAAACAAAGGTATACTTCTAGGAAGAAACTAATAGTACTCTGGGGGTTATTTATTTATTTTTGAAACAAGGAAAGAATTGCAATAAAGTGGAGACTATACATTTACATGTACCTTTACTATACTTTTTTCTTTCATATAATAATTTATCCTTTTAAACTCTATGTAATTTATAAAACTTTTTGAATTACATCAGTTTCTTACATTCATCCAATAAAAAGACTCATGTAGGATGCTTGTAAAAAATAGCATACTGCAATTGTTATTAATATTGTTATTGTTATATTCCATAGAAAATGTTTATTTAGAGTTACCTACATTTTTCCAATTTGTCTTTTCTCTATCTTTCACTCATCCTAGACTATCCTTCTGGGTTCATTTTCCTTTATTTAATAATACATTTTTTAGAAATTTCTTTTGCATTAGTTTATTGGTAGTAAACTCTCCTGGTTTGTGTTTATCTCATCAGCATTTAAAAAATATAGCTTTTCTGAGTGCACCATGCTAGGATGACAGTTATTATTTCTCAGCCCTTTGAAAAGATTATTCATTGTCTTCTGGCTTCTATTATTGCTATCTGCTGTCAATCTGTTCTTTGTAGGTGTTCTTTTCTCTCTGCTTTTGGGATCTTTGTGCTGGGTATTCTGCTGATTCTCTGCGAAGTGTCTAGTTCTGGATTTATTTTTATTTATATTTTTTGGTGGATGTTGTGCTTGATATTGTGGGATCATATTTTCCATTAGTCAGAGAGATTCACAGTCATTGATGCTTCAAATATTACCCTTCCTTTCTTCTGTCTATTCTCACTCAGGGACTCAGATTAATTTAGATTTTCACATTCTATCTGCTGTATCACTTGATTTCTCTTTTATGTTTTCCACTCTTTATCTTTCTGTGCAACATTTTATAGTATTTTCAGATCTATCTTCCAGTTCTAGTTTAGTAATTTTCTTTAGTAGCATCTAAAACTCTATTTAACCCATCTGCTTTTTGTTTTACTTTTAATCATTTTATTTTTCTTTTATAAAGGTTGTATTTTCTTTTCCAATTCTCCCTAGTCAGTTTTAATTTTCTCTCACTGTTTTCATTTTTATTATACCACCCTTTGTTTTTTAAGTGTCTCATATATTTTATATTCTAAATCTGAGAATCTAGTATCTGATGCTCTCGGTGCTCTAAATCTATGGTTTTTTCTTTCTTCTAACTCTCATTCCTGGTGGTGGCTTTCTTTGTAAATTTGGTGATCATTGATTGTTATATGTCACTTTATTTTATTTTGAGGAAATATTCCTAAAGGGCATATTCCATGTGAGAGAAGGTCCATGTGTTTCCAAGATATCTTGGGGGCGTTGCAGACCTGGGACCTCTTAACCACTTAAGCTCCTTCAGGTCTTAGGTATAACCCAGGAATCTAAGTTTCAGCTCCCTCTCCCTGCTAATGTAAAACTGTCTCCAGACTTTAGATATTGGTATTTATCCTCAAGCTACCCTATTTTAAGTTTGCACTTACAACTCAGTTTAAATTTTACCTCAAGTTTTTGCTTTTATTTTTGCTAAGGTGCCTTGGAGATTTTTCTCATCTATTTCAAGCCTAGCAACATTAAAAATTATGTTTTATGCAGGATTGACTTTTTTTGTTTGCTTCTCAGTAGGCTTCTTCCAAGTCTGTAATCAGCCCACTGCCAGAAGCTGAATAATAGATCATTGTATGTCTATAGCACAATATCAGTCTGGGAATTATCAAGTTAGTTTAATCAATATAAGTAATCCAAACCAGAATACTTCAGAATAAACAAAATACTAACTTGGCATCTGATATGTCCAATTTAGTAGTCTCTACTAATTTTTGCTACTTTGTATTTTTTGGATGCAACCTAAAATATTATATTAATAAAATATTTAAAATAAACCTAGAGGATAGATGACACTATGTTAAGTGAAATAAACAGGAAGAGAGATTCTACATGATTTTGTTTATATGTGAAATCTTAAAAACTGTAACACCTAGAAACAGAAACTAGAATGTTAGCTACCAGGGGCTGGGGTGTTGGGGAAATGAGAGATGTTGGTCAAAGGCTACAAACCTACAGTAATAAGATGAATTAATTCTGGAGACCTAATGTACAGCATGATGAATACAGTTAATGATAATGTACTGTATACTTGAAATATGCTAAGAGAATAGATATTAAGTATTTTCACCACAAAAAGTAACTATGTGAAGTGACAGATATGTTATTTAGCTTGATTGTGGTAATTATTTCACAATGTCTACCTACTAAAACATCACATTGTACACCTTGACTATATGCAATTTTGATTTGTCAATTATAAATTAATAAATCTGGGGGGAAAAAAGTATTCCTGTTTTACAAAAGAAGTAACTGCACCACTAGGAGACTACTACTGTGTAGCTATTCTTAAAATTTCTCTTTTTTTTTTTTTTTTTTTTTTTTGTCTTTTTTCCATGTCCGGCACCGGATCGCAACCCTCAGTGTTGCCCCCGTACTGGACCGGGACCGGCAACGGGATCGCAAGCCTCAGTGTTGCTCCCGCGCCTCGCTCAGCCAGTGAGCGGGAGCCGGTCTGTATGTGGGATCCGAACCCTCGGACGGGAGCGCCGCCGCGCTTCCCAAGCGGCGCACTATCCAGTGCGCCACCGGGCCGACCCTTAAAATTTCTCTTTTCTTAATTTTATTCTTATATGTTTTACAATTCACAAAGGAAGGGAAAAGAGTGAGTGGATTCATTCAAAAGTCTAAGAACTGAAGGAAAGCAAAAAAGTCTTTTGGTCATTTTTAATGAGTTTATAATCTCATTTATGCTTGATTACTTTCATGTAGATTCATTTAATCATTCTATTAATATTCATAGCATGCCTACTCTATAGCATGTATTATTAGACATGGTAGAAAATACAGCAAAGAACAAATAGAAATCCCCACATTTATGGCTCTTGCATCCTGTTATCAAGATAGTAAACAAGAAAAAGTAGTAAAATAAATAGTATATTAGATAGTAAGTGCTAAGGAGAAAAAGAAAGTTTGGAAGAGGAATAAATAATAGTGGAGATTGTTGCAAAATTAGGTGGGTATATGGATTTATTGCTTTTGAGTACTTTATTAATTAACCTTGGCAATTTATGGACTGAAGTCACAGCAGGACTACTCCAATAATCGGGTGAACAGATTTTTTTAGCAGAGTTGGTGTAATTGGTTGAAATGTGTCCTCACAAAAAGATAGGTCAGAGTCTTAACCCCCAGTACCTCAGAGTGTAACCTTATTTGGAGATAGGGCCTTTACAGAAGTAATCAAATTAAGATGAGGTCATTAGGGTGGGCCCTAATCCCATATGACCAATGTCCTTACAAAAGGGGAAAGTTTGGGCACAGAAACATACACATACACAGGGAGAATACCAGTCATGCTGCCACAAGCCATGGAACTATGAGAAACTAGGAGAGAGAACTTCAGAGACAACAGGGCCCTGCTAACACCTTTATCTCGGACTTCCAGAGCCCAGAACCATGAGATGAATTTCCGCTGTTTAAACCACTCAATTTGTGGTGCTTTGTTACAGCAGCCCTAGCAAACTAATACAACCAGCTGAACAGTATGTAGGGCAGCAGCAGGTGATGAGCTAAAGGGTTCTGAAATAACTTAAAGCCTACAAGCCAGGTGGTTTTCATTTAACTTAAAGTATATATAATGTTTATTATATAGCCGGGACTGTTCTAAGTACTTTGTAAATATTAATCATTATATGTCTAAATAGCAATCCTTTTATGTAGGTTCACTGATTATTCTCATTTTGAAGATGCTAACATACAGTTTGGTTGTGCCATCTACTTCCCAAGAGAAGGAAAACACTCAAACATTAAGTGGTTGGTAAAAGGCCACAAAAAATTATTACATTGGGGCCAGCCCCGTGGCTCACTCGGGAGAGTGCAGCACTGGTAGTGCCGAGGCCGCAGGTTCGGATCCTATGTAGGGGTGGCCAGTGCGCTCACTGGCTGAGCGTGGTGTGGACAACACCGTGAAGATTATTACATTGTGTAATGCTGAATATACTAATTATCCTGATTTGAGCATCACGTATTACACACAGGTATTGATATTCAACACGACACCCCACAGATATGTACGACCAATTATGTTTCAATAAAAAAATAGTTAAATTGTTTTTTTCTCTACGGTTTGAGCCACAGGACTGGCCCTAAATAGTTAAAATTTTAAAACAAGCATTACATGACACGGCAGAGATTCTTGGGCCCCACACAAGAGATTTTTCCAGGGTGTGTTCCATAACAACATGTACACATTTGGAATCTTTTAAAGTCTCTTTTTTGGTGATAATGAAAGCTGTAGGCAAAGTACACACTCAAATTGAGAACACCTATGTTATAGACCTGCCTCTGTGTTTCCTGAACCACAGACCTTGGACATGTCACTTAAACTTCTTTTTTTTTTTTTTTGTCTTTTGTCTTTTTTCCGTGTCCGGCAACGGATCGCAACCCTCAGTGTTGCCCCCGTACCGGACCGGGGACCGGCAACGGGATCGCAAGCCTCGGCGTTGCTCCCGCGCCTCGCTCAGCCAGTGAGCGGGAGCCGGTCTGTATGTGGGATCCGAACCCTCGGACGGGAGTGCCGCCGCGCTTCCCAAGCGGCGCACTATCCAGTGCGCCACCGGGCCGGCCCCACTTAAACTTCTTTTGGTCTCCATTTTCACACCTGCCCATACTCACCAGGTTACTAAAATTAAATTAAAATATAAATTAAAAAATTATATTTTAAATTAAATCTGAATATAAATTTAAAATTAATATTTAAAATTTAAATTAAATAAATTTACAAATGTAAAATTAAATCAGAATATAAATTTAAATTTTAAAATAAACATCATAAAAGAATAAAGTCTCTGAAACATAGTTCGCTTTGGAGATTTTCATTTTTAGGAAGGCTATCCCTTCAATAACCCCCAAATAATATATTAATTTGTATACTATTTGTGAACATTCAGATCTAAGCAATCATCTAAACTATTTACAGTATACTTGAAAGGCTTTGAAACCATCTGACTGGAATGTAAGATACACATGTAATCTAGTTTCAAAGGGATAAAAAATTGATATCAAGTTATGATTCATGATGATCAATATTGGGTGAGCATTAAACCAATCACATCATTAGTCCTTTAAGCAAAGCTTTAGATTCATACTTATAGACTGAAATATGTATTAATCTCAGGATTCCACCTTTAACTAACTGACAGCATAGAACCTTAAAATGGGGATGGTATCAATTAGAATGCCAGTGAATACAAATTAGGTGGGGTTGGGAAAGAGGGATGATAGATTCTTTTCACCAAGTTCTCAGCATGGAAGAGGTGTAAGTCTAGATCACTTCCAAGTGTTGGAAGGAAATGCGGGAAAGTGACCTTTTACCAAGACCTGGTGTATTAGTCAAGGTAAATAATACTGACTGCTGTAACAATCCTCAAATCTCAGTCCTTTAACACAGTAAATATTTATTTCTTGCTCACATTATAGGTCTGAGGCACGTTAGGTGTCTCTGTGTAGGCAGCCCTGCTGCAAGAGAGACTACCAAGTCTCCTTGTAATTTTACCATCTTTGACAAGTGGCCTCCATGGTTACTGAGGAGAGTGAAGAGACAGAACTGGAGAATCCCATGGGCTAGGCTCGAATTCCAGTGGTTATAATCCAGTTATGTGGCCTTAACTTGACTATACCTTGGTAAATCCCCTTTTGCTCTCCGCTGTAATCACACTGGACCCTAAATATGCTATGTTCTCTTTTGCTCTGGGCTTTAAACTTTCCTTCACCTGTCTTGGAACACTTCCTTGCCATATCCCAATAATTCCTGTGCTTTCCACTATTACAGCTAGCCTCCAAGGAACGTTTCCTAATTTGAACTCTATTATCTTGTCAAGGAGGTTTTTTTCACATTGTTCATGTTTACAGGAATGTCTAGAAAGACAAATTCTGATGATGTGTGTGTGAGACATTTTGCTAATGCAGTCAGTCCTCATCATTATATTATAATTTATATGGCATTTTGTACGATTTCTGAAACTTTTAAAAAAAATTTGGAACTAAGCAAAAATCTTTTTATAGGCATGTAAGTTGTTTTAAGATTTTCATTGTAACTGAAAATGTTGCAAGGTGTAAAGGACATATTTTTAAACACATATTCCATGCCTATTCAATATAGTTTCATAAAATATAGTTACCATAAATTTTTTGACATAATTTTCTTATTATCAGTTTCTATTTGCAGTATCTCTCATGTACCAGTTGAATAATAATTTTAAGTGTCATAATGCTTAATAACAACAACAAAAATAATGATAATTGACAGTTGTTATTGGGTGCATGTATATGTGGATACTGGACTATGACTTTTATATGTATTATCTCATTTAAACTGTATCCTAACCCTATTCTGTTAGAATTATTATTATCCCAGTCTTACAGATAAGGTTGCTAGGGTCCTGAAAGGCCATATGACATGCCTATGGTTCCTGAGCCAGCAAGTGGTAGAACTAGGCTTTAAACTCAGATCATTCTTATTTTCAAAGGTCTGGCTTCTTTCATCCCTCTATGCTATATATGGAAAGAATACTGGGACAGACAGTTCCAGTCCTCAGTCATGGTTCTCTAACTCATCAACTACGTGATCTCTGGCTACTCACTGAACCCTGCTTGGTCTTAGCTTTCCCAATTAAGATAATCTCAAGTGTGTGCTCCCTACAGCCTTGAGAAGACAAAATGCATCAATGTATGTGGAAACAATTTGAAAATTCTAACACGCTATACAAACCCAGGGGATAATTAAGAGGTTATTACTGGGTCACAGAGAGGCTTTATTTATAAAGGAGACTCTTGGCAAACTTTAAAGATATGCCCAGAAAACTCAAATCTCCAAATTGGATAACAAAATAAATATAATTTCTCTTATAAAATGCAGGAATGCCACTGAAAAATGTCATGGACCCCTTAATATCTCTAATATTTCTACAAATAATTCATAAAGTTGTTAAAACGATTACTGCCTAGAACATTTGCTGGAATAGTTTCATGATGCAACTTTGATTAATATATTTATAGGCTATTTGATGTCCTAACTCTGGGCCACCAGCACACTTAAAACTCTACTCTTTATTTTATTCAAATCTTGTTTTTGGACACAGGGCCATCCATAGTGGGGCTATGTAAGTCGGGAGGTCTGTGTTCAAGTCCTTGCCTTTTTAGCAACTTCCTCATGACCCCATGTGAGTTGTTCTCTTCTCCACGCCCATTTCTTCATTTACACTTATGGGGTGGGTGGGTTAGGCAAGATCATGCCATAAGCATAGTTCCCAAGTATAGTTGATTTTCAGAATCACATGTAGGTGCTGTAAAGTAAAATCCATTTCTGAGCACAGCAACAGGGGATTCTGATTCAGATTTTGGGTAGATTCAGAATCATAATGAGGTTAGCTAACATTTATTGAAAGCTACTTTGTGCCAGATATTGTGCTCAACATGTTATATATGTTTGTATTTATATCATTACAACTGTTTGAGATAAATAATAATATTCCCATTATGACATGTTCCAAGGTTTTAACTGCCTGTTCATTCCTAGTAGTTTCTTGCTGCTTATTTGTCTTTATGATTATATCCTTCCTTATATGTTTGTAGCTGCTCTATATTCTGAATCTGACTTCCCAATCTCTACAGTGTTTGAAGATCTACATCTAGTGTTCGTTGCTTCCTTGCTTACATTTATTGTTTGTGTTTAATCCTTGAGAGTCTTAAGAGACTAAATTTGGGAAGTTTTAGATGTCAGTGACTAGAAACGACCCTAGCCTTTATTGAGGGGTGAGATTCAGCGCAGGAATCTCTGACTAGGCTCCCTGACCTTATACCTTTTCCAGGTCTCAGAATCCCAATAGCAGTGTTCTCTTCACATGACTGTCAGGGCAGCCTGGCTTCTCTCTGTCCCTCTCGGGGCTCCAGATCAAGTTTACACTTTGTATTTGTTTTGTTTTGGTTTGGTTGTTTGCTTTTGGTGGCGGGGGGGGGGGGTCTTTGGAAACTTCTCTTATCTCTTAAGAAACCACCAATGCCTCAACAGTTTGTTTTATGATGATGTATTTGTTCTGTGGCAGGAGGGTCAATCAGCTCTGGGTAACTTTTCCTTCCTTCCTCTCTCCCTCCCTCCGTACTTCCGCCTCTATCTTTCTTTTTATTTTTTTCTGTGTCTTTTATATGTGTGTGTGTGTGTGTGTGTGTGTGTGTATTTGTGTGTGTGCGTATTTATCTCCTGTGCTAAAATATAGCTCCAAGAGGGTAGAGACCATGACTGTCTTAAACTCAACTCTATCTTTAGTAATGAGAGAAATTCCTACACATAATATCTTCTCAAAGCTTCTATACAGCAAAAAACATCTGTGTGACCCAAATATTAATTCATTTATTACTCACAAACAAATTCAACATAATCCCTAGACCAAATTATGGATTGAATCTTGGAGCCACACATTTTACTTCAGAGATGTGCAGTTCAGTATATTAGGCACTAATCACATGTGGCTATATACATTTTAATTTAAACTAATGAAAATTAAATAAAATTTAAAATTTAGTTCTTTAGTGCTCCTAGCCATATTTTCATTATGAATTTCTATTGGACAGCAATCCTTTATATAAAAATTCCAGGTTTAAAACTATATTTAGCAGATCTCTTTAGCCATGGTATATGCCTTAGGCTAAGCAATTGTCTTTTATTCCATTAGGAAATTATTTCTGCACTCTAATTTCCTTAATTCTGCTTACCTAGCAGCCAGGATTCTCAGTATGTAACAATGTTGTCACCAATCTGGGCCTCAGCACAAATTCTAGTCATTTCTTTTAATGCAATTCATTCAAAATGCCAAAATGCTATTTTTATTATTAAGCAATGTATTAAATAGCCACCCTGATTCGCAAGAATGAAATGAGGGATGGAAGAACAAATACTTTAACAGAAATACATCCACACACATATACAAACATAAACACATAAATAATAATAATTGGAAATTAGTCTTTTTTTTTAGGCTTTATCAGAATATTCTTGAGTTACATTAGCTGGGTCAATATGATTTTACAGATCTAAATGACTATCTGTGTTTCTCTGAGGAGGCTTCATTCAACCTTAGATAACAATGTATTAGTGCTTCATGCAGAATCATTTTTGTAGTATTTTCTTGAAGAGAGGGTAGAATTTCCTGTCTTTGTAGAAGGTTTAATGGTGGTGCCATATATTCATTATAGCTTGTTGAAGTGTCCTTTTATACACTGGATGTGTAGAAATAGAACCCCAATTCCTTATGGGATGTGTAAATGACAGCGCAGTGACAAAAGAACCCCAGAAAACAGTATGGAGTTTTCTCAAACAACTACAGATAAATCTTCCATATGATCCAGCAAGCCCACTTATGGGTATATACCCAGAGGAATGGAAGTCATCTTGTCGAAGGGATACCTGCACTCCCATGTTCATCGCAGCTCTGTTTACAATAGTCAAGACATGGAACCAACCTAAATGTCCATTGATGGATGATTGAATAAGGAAACTGTGGTATATATACACCATGGAATACTACTCTGCCATAAAAATAATGAAATTCTTCCATTTGCAACAACATGGATGAGCCTGGAGGAACTTATGTTGAGTGAAATAAGCAAAGCACAGAGGGATAAATACCACATGTACTCACTCATATGTGGGAGCTAAGAGAGAAAGAATGAAGGAAAGAAAGACCACAGTAGTGCATTGGACTTGCAGAGGGAGAGAACATTCCTTGGGCTACAAAATGGAGTGGGGGCGGGGAGAGGGGGAGAGAAGGGGAGGTTGGGGATAATTGGGTGGGGAACATGGGGTACAAATGAAATTTGTGGTAATGGGTATGCTGCCACTATGAATCTGGCCCTCACCTCATGGGCACGAGGGGTGACAATCAGCTTAGTAGCACATGAATGTTCATAACAACAACAAAGAAGAACTCCAGAGTGCAGGCTAACAGCAGTTGTTGAAGAAGGAAGATTTTCAGTTCTGTGCCTTTAATGCAATGCAATGTATGTGATTTACTGATTGTGTGAATGTGCTAAAAAAATAAAATAATTTGCACCCTTTGGGAAAAAATACAGTCTGTTTATGTAAGGTATTAAAAACTGCATATAAATTTAGTGCTCCCCACATAAAATGAAATTTAGTACTTGTTAAATAAGAAATGAATAAAGAATCTTAAAGCAAAACATAAGCATTTCCCATTTGGAAAATGTGCACAACAGAATGCCAAAACATTTGTTGATATACTATTTTCAACTATAAAGCACAAACCTATTTTCGTTAAATATTATATGAATCCACTGTGATTTAAAAAGAAAAGTGGCATCTAATCATGGAACATTATATCGACTTGGTTATGTGGTTTATGGCTGATCTGTCAAAACATTATTCAAATTCATTTTTAGAATAAATTTTTGAGATTTAAAGAATAGAAATGAAACTAAATCCCAGGGAAATTTTAAAAGTATGGAAAGAGAAAATGTCTGAAGAGTTATCCTTTTTTGTTGTTGTTGTTGATTTTACCAATAAACAATATGAATTATATTATGTCTCATCTTGACAAAGGCAACATTTTAATCTATTAAATAAGTAGCATAATTAGCCTGATGCTCATACCCCTCTATACGTGCATCATATGCTGTGGTTTAGTTCCTGCATATTTAAGGAGCTCAGCATAGTATGGGCAGGTTGTAGATATTAAGTAAATGTTTATAAAACATGAATAAATAAGTGAATGAATGCCTATTTTAAGTGTAAATATTAAGATGAAATTTAAAAAAATCCATAGCCAGTTTCTAGAAGAAGTTGATTTTGTTTTAAAATAGTTTATTTCTTTGGATAATTATGTGCTAAGAATGAAGACACAAAAATGCACATTGAATGATAAAAGTAAATAGAAAATTGAAAGCTTTTCTATGGTGTTTTTATTTATTTATTTATTTTCTAACTAAAATTTTGTGTCCTTTGATCAACATTTCCCCAATTCCCTCCACTTCACCCCTTATGGTAACCACCCATTTTACTCTGTTTCTATGAGTTCAGCTTTCCACACGTAGGTGAGATCTTGTGGTATTTGGGTACTTGTATTTCTGTGCCTGGTTTATTTCACTTAACATAATGTCCTCCAGGTTCATCCCTACTGTTTCAAATGACAGAATTTTGTTCTTTTTAAATATTGAATAGTATTCCACTGGTTATATATGCCACATTTCATTATATGTATGCTTGTATGTAGCTGTCCCTTGGTATTTGTAGGGGATTGGTTCTGAGACCTCTGTGGACACTAAAATCAACGTGTGTGTGTGTGTGTGTGTGTGTGTGTGTGTAATCTCCCTCTGCCTCTCTTGTAAGGATTCTAGTGATGAGAATGAGATGGTATAATTTTTCTTTTATGATTTAGACAACTCATGAAGACAGGATAATCTAATGTATTTACTCAAACTTTTGGCCTTTCTGTACTTTTTTTTCTTCCTGATGCTCTAACTCAGATTCTTTCTTTTTATCATCTTCTTTCTGTTTAGAGATCTTTCTTTAACTATTCCTTAAAAGTAGGTTTGCTAAGACAAAGATTTTAAATGTTCCTTTGTCTGCAAATGTCTTTATCTCCCTTTCATTTTTAAAGCATAGTTTCCTCAGATGTAAAATTTACAGTTGAGTTTTTTTTCTTTCAATACAAATGCTCCTCGACTTAATGATGGGGTTGCATTCTGATAAACCCATCATGTTGCTTTGTGTTGCTTCGCCCCCCACAGATTTGTCACCCCACTTCTCCTGGGTGACAGAGATGCAAAGGATTACACAAAGCCCATCTCTTCTGAGCAGTGAGAGGCCCTGAAGTGGTTAACTTCCCTGGGAACACTGCCTCCAGCAAGAGGGATCCCTTCCTTGGGAAATTAACCCCAAATTGGGGTTCTCTTCCTGCATTTATTTTCCAGACCAGGAAGTTACAGGAAGAGAACATAGGTGGGATTACAGTTTAACAATATAGGCTGGTAACTTTCAGTGAAACAAGCCAGATGACATTCCAGTAGACAATTAAGTGATCTTACAGCAATTTCTCAGTATCTTTACATAACAATCAGTTACTAGTCTGTCCTTGAGCCAGCAACCTGCTGTGCCACAAATCTTTATCTTACACCAGAGACTTATAGCCTGAGGAAAATTTCCAGTCCTCCTCAAGGTCAATATTTGAAACTACTTTGGAAAACCAGGCTCTGTAAAGTTCCTATTTTTTTTAGTATATTCCACACAATCATAAGTTGAAAATACCATGTCAAAAATGCACTTTCAACTTATGATATTTTTAACTTATCATGGGTTCATCAGGATGCAACCTCATCATAAGTCAAGGGATGTAGTGAATGTGTATTGCTTTTAATTTTTAAAGTAAAAAAATTGGAAGTTGAACCATCATAATTTGGAGACCATCTGTATTTGAAAAATATGTGCAACTTTCAGCTGACCTCTACAATTTCAGATGAGAAGTTAGCTGCCATTGAAATTGGTGCTCCCTTTAAGTAATATGACATTTCTTTCTGCCAACTCTCATGATGTGTTCTTTGTATTCCATTTTTAGAAGTTTAATTATGATATGTTGAAGTGGATTTCTTTGATTTTATCCTGTTTGAGGTCTGTATAGGTTGTTGAATCTGTGGATTTATTTCTTTTGCTGAATTTGAGACATTTTCAGCCATTATTTTTTCAAATACTTTTTTGTCCCTACTCTCTCCTCTCCTTTTGGAACTCTCCTAATATGAATGTGGGATGTTTTGAATTGCCTTATGGGTCCCTGAAAACTTATTTTTTTAATGTCTATTTTCTCTCTGTTTTTCAAGTCAAATAAATTCTGTTAAACTCTCCTTAAATTCACTATTTCTATCCTATGTCATCTCAACTCTATTTTTGAACCCACCCAGCAAGTTTTCTATTTTTATTGTAATATTTTTCAGTTCTATAATTTCCATTTTATTAATTTTATATCTTCTATTGACTTGCTGATAGTTTCTATTTAAAAAAAATTCATTTCAAAAGAATTTTTAATTGCTTCTTGAAACATTTTCTTTTTTTTTTTTTTTTTTGTCTTTTGTCTTTTTCCGTGTCCGGCAACGGATCGCAACCCTCAGTGTCGCCCCCATACCGGACTGGGGACCGGCAACGGGATTGCAACCCTCGGTGTTGCTCCCGCGCCTCGCTCAGCCAGTGAGCGGGAACCGGTCTGTATGTGGGATCCGAACCCTCGGGCGGGAGCGCCGCTGCGCTTCCCAAGCGGCGCACTATCCAGTGCGCCACCGGGC
>NW_007730263.1:0-26153 GCF_000696425.1 Galeopterus variegatus | reverse complement strand
CTCAGCCAGTGAGCGGGAACCGGTCTGTATGTGGGATCCGAACCCTCGGGCGGGAGCGCCGCCGCGCTTCCCAAGCGGTGCACTATCCAGTGCGCCACCGGGCTGGCCTGAAACATTTTCTGATATATCTTTTATAATTCTTGTCAGATAATTCCAATATTTGATTCATTTCAGTGTTGTTGTCAATTGATTGGTTTTTTTTTTTTAATTCAAGTTGTAATTTTCCTGGTTCTTATTATGATGGTTGATTTTCTATTATACTCTAGATATTTTGGCTATTATGTTAGGACACTCTAGATCATATTTAAATTTTTAATTTTAACAGACAATTAACTCTAGGTTTGACATGCAGGTCCTGGCCTACTTTTGTGGGTTGTAGTCCAGAGTCAAATACTCCCCTTCATTTTGCTTACCAATTTCTGAAATCCGATATATCTTATGACAATTTATTTTTTTTATGCCTTTTATGCTATTTCATTGAAACTTTAGTATAATTTAGGCTGCAGTAAAACATTACAGACATGTTTATATTCTGAGCAGTTTTCCACAATTCTGTTTCCTCTACATAAAAATATGTAATTTCTATAATAGTTTTGCACATTGTTAAATTAATAAATGCAGATCATGGTGAATTTCTAAATTTATAATTACAATGAAATGAAAACAATTCAAGAAGAATAATTTTTACTATTTTCCAATTAAAGTAAAAATATTTATTGTTTTATATTTTTGAGACAAGAATACAAACTATTCAACTCAGCTTCTTTGTAAATTAAAGAAAGATACTTTAAAATTTATTACATATAGCAAATAATATATTTTTAATGCACATACATATATACACTGATTTCATATTTAAAATAAGGAGATGAGAGAGAGACTAGATGCTTTAAATCCATGAGCATCAGAGGTTATTATTGCCTTTTGAAAATATGATTATCTCTACAAAGCTTATCAAGGTTTTTGCTCTTATGTTAAATCTTAAGAAAAATTTTAATATCTTACTTTTAACTATGGGATTACACATTATGTATATCTCCTTACTATGTTCTTAATATCCTGACAATGGGAAAGTATATGTCATTGACAGCATCCCTCCCCCCAAAAGCATATCAGACACATATAAAATAATCCAGGAATACTTTACAGGTTAATTATTTGCTTTGCACTCAAACCATAGCTTGCAGTCTTTTGAGAGCCCTCCTTGCACCTTGGGTGGGGAATTGAGTGTCATCTTCACCCTATTCTCTGGCCTGTATAGATTTGGTTTCCCACCATAGTGTGATATTTTGATATTTTTGAAAAAGGGAACCATGTTTTATCTTTTTATCCTTATCACCAAGAGCAGTACTAGTAAATAGAAAACACTCAATAAATACTCAGTGAATAAATAAGGATAGTATTAATAAAAGAATGAAATACTGAACTTTAGTGGAAACTTTCTATAAAATAAAGTGAGTATTTTATTTCATAAAGATTATAACATCAAGCAAGGATTCGACTTTATTTCCTTATGTTAGCAAGATCTTGATGAATGGTGCAGGGGAGCAAAGTAAAATGTATTTGTAGGCTTAAAAATTCAAATCCCCATAGTTTACCCTGTATTTGTCCAATGTCTCTAGTTTTATAAACCATCTTAACTACTCCATGATATGAAAAATAAAGGAAAACAAATGTATCGAGCACATTACATGTGGTAGTGGAAAGGGACGTAGGTGAAACTGATGCGCAGTCTCAGTTGGTCAACTCCTAACCTGTTCTTTCCAAGTAATTACCACCAGCTTCCTCTCCAGGTGTGCTGAAATACCTTAGTCTAGCTCAAATATCTGTGTTTGGAAAGCCATATCCTGAGTCCAACTTCCTTCCTACTGGTGCACATCCCCAGTGAAGGTGTTCATTATGGTACCAATCTAAGATAGAGTAAGCCTGTGTTCACTAAGTTTTCCATTTAACATCATTTCCTCAAAATCTCTAGTGAAAGGGCCCAGAAAGGAAGGGTAAATATAAATTAATACATCTTCAGATTCTTTATCTTATTTCTTTAGTGCTATCTTTTTTTTTTTTTTTTTTTTGGTTTATTTGTAGCTTATATGAACATGCTAGTTGAGTGATAGTTATTAACTAGTAATACTGGCTTAATGATATCTGGTTTATATTTTTATTTTTAAGATTAAGAAAATTGTCCAGTAGTCTAGTTAGTGCAATGACTACTATATTTTCTAAGGATTACAACCAGTTTAAAAATGACTTACCTCAGGCCAAGCAATTATTTTGACTCATTTTAATCTTCTCGATTCATTTTCTGAAAGGAGTGTTATTTTTTTTTTTTTCCTTTTTGTCTTTTTTCGTGTCCGGCAATGGATCGCAACCCTCAGTGTCGCACCCATACTGGACCGGGACCGGCAACGGAATCGCAACCCTCGGTGTTGCGCCCACACCTCGCTCAGCCAGTGAGCGGGAACTGGTCTGTATGTGGGATCCGAACCCTCAGCCGGAGCGCCGCCGTGCTCCCAAGCGGCGCACTGTAGCAGTGCGCCACCGGGCCGGCCCTAAAGGAGTGTTATTTTAATGACAGTTAAATGTAGTTATTTTGACAGATGGATTTATCCTAATATTATTATTAGGCAGGTTGAAAGTTTTTTTATTGGCTCATAAGCCAGTTTTATGGTGCACCTGAGAGTGTTTCATCCTGAATAAAAAATATTTTCCTGTTTCATTTTCATTGATCTCACTTTCCATTTCACTATTGTCTTCAGAAAGTAGCTAAGACAGAAAACGTTTCTATTCAGAACTATGAATTTTACACGGGCTGTAAGTCAAATTTAAATTTGCTTATATGAATGTAGTAAGTCGGTACAGCTAGTAAAACGTTTCTTTTCCCTTCTAGTCATCAAATAATATATTAATTTTGGTGAACCTACTGTATGAAGAGTACTGATCAAAATTCCATGTTTATTTCACAGGTGATGGAAGTCAAAGGACAAATGATCCATGTCCCAGAATCAAATTCCATTTTATTTTTGGGCTCTCCATGTGTGGACAAGTTGGATGAACTCATGGGCCGAGGGCTGCATCTCTCAGACATCCCTATCCATGATGCCACCCGAGATGTCATTTTGGTTGGTGAGCAAGCAAAGGCCCAAGATGGCTTGAAGAAGAGGATGGATAAATTAAAGGCAACTTTAGAAAGAACTCACCAGGCCCTGGAGGAAGAGAAAAAGAAGACAGTGGATCTTCTGTATTCTATTTTCCCTGGTGATGTAGCCCAGCAATTGTGGCAAGGGCAGCAGGTGCAGGCCAGAAAGTTTGATGATGTCACCATGCTCTTTTCAGACATTGTTGGCTTCACAGCCATATGTGCCCAGTGCACTCCAATGCAAGTGATTAGCATGCTGAATGAACTTTACACCAGATTTGACCACCAGTGTGGATTTTTGGATATTTATAAGGTAATTGTGTTTTGTTACTTATATATAAATACTCTTTAATAATAAATTGTTACCTTATTTAAATTGCAAAGACACTTTTCTTTTTTACTTAAACTTGATAGTAAGTAATTGACATCTCTTTAATTCAGTAATCTTTATACAGAGTTCTGGTATTTCTGCCTTATGAATAAACTTTCATTATGAGTCAATTTATAGAGCTGACATAGGTAACTGATTCGTGATGCTCTTCAGTAAAGAAAAATTTTGTACAGCTAATCCTCTAAATTCACTATTGTTAACAAATTAAACTTGCTGAATTCTAGGCAACTTTTAAACACAAAATTATTCCTGCTTAGAGAATGGTATTCCAATATAAACTAAGAATTTTGTGTTGACATTTAAAAAGAAATAGCAAGTTATATCAAAATGCATTCTATTATCAGTTAAATCATGGTTAATTGGTATTTTGCAGTACATTGTCAGTTAAGTGAGATTCCTTTAATTCTAAAAGAATACATGTAAATATTCTAGCTACTGTCTGAATGACCAATGGTTTTTAGTGAAAGCACCTTATATTTCCAAGCTACACAATGAAAAAACGTTCAAAATGGGTACCAATCACCAGCTGTTGGTTGGATTTGGCGAACTCTTTATTATTTTCTTACAACTCTTTAATAATTTAAATAAAATCATAGCAATATTATGAGTGATTCAGCCCCATGTTTATTTATTTAGTAATTCTGAAACTTTACATAGAATTTCACATTGATTGCACAATGTCAAGGTGTATGGCTTTTTTACATGAAGGGCGGCAAGTACCTTTAACATAGATTAACAGTAGTGAATTGTAGGTTTTTATTTTCTTCTCTATTAATCCATCTAGTCCAGCTACCTCTTTTTATAGTATGTTCTGCCCATAAGCAGATTTGGAAAGAAAAAAAAAACTATATGTTTTACTTTGTATGCTTCATATTATGATCCAGAAGGTGTTTTCATAAAGGTGTGACTCCTTGGAGAAAGGAGTTCTCCAGTTCCATTATGTAGAATATATCCAATCTCAAACATTTTAGTTGAGTCATTTCTGAGTGGTAAACATTCAGTGAAAACAGTAAAAAGTTTGTATGAGGGATTTGCCTTGTACAAAATAAGAGTTCTTATAAATTAACCTTAGTTTCCTTATAATTTATTGTTGTCTGATTTATGATAGAGGTAGCCAAATGTCTGATTCTAAACCAGAGAGGTACTACAGTGAGTCTGTCACTGTTATGTCCTGTCATTTACAGAAGAGATGGGAGATCAGCCTGAATTGTCAGCACTTTCCTTCCTCCAGACTAGGGACAATATTGCTCCAGTCTCTGCAACCACCAATCTTCTCCCTCTAAACCTCTGATTTGCAGAGTTAGATTCCCTTAGCTAAAGCAGCCTTTCTTTTTTTTTTAAGCCCTAAGTTCATGCAACTAAGTGAGAATGATAAATAGATAAATAGATTCTGCTGGGAAAAACATAGGACTTACTTAAATATAAGTATGAATTAAGTTTCGAGAAAAGAAGAAATGTGATGTCTTCTGAGTGTACCCAAATAAAAATATAATTAGATTCTACAGACCTCGAGTCTCCCTTCCCTTGAGATAAGCTGGGACACCTTGCAGAAAAAGAAAATCTGTAGAAATATCCTGGATGATCTTTAAAATTTCCTATGTGTTATTAAACTACAGACAGTTTCATATAGTCATAATCACCAGCAAGTTTTAACTTACAAGATGGATCTCTTCTTTCTCTGATACTTGACTGTGCTTTTCATCTTACAAATATGTACATACATATATGTATATATATTAATAATAAACAAATGATTTTAGTTCATGAGTTCTCTTAAAATAAACTTGTTTATAAAATTTTAGCAATAAATTAAAAATGAATAAGATTCCAGAGCTAGATGTTTTTAACATATCTTTGACACTATTAAGTATATGTATCTGAGATAGGTGCATAGGGCAGCTTTGGCTGTGTACCCAGGATTCAGGAAGATGAGTTTGGGGGATCCAGACTAGGAAATGCAATCTGTGCTGAAGCTGTAGCGATGATGGTATGACCAGAGAGAGGGAAAGACAAATAAAGGGAGGATGTTATTCCTGTATAGGATAAAATAAAGTACACTACAAGAAATAAGTTAGGAGGAATAAAAAGATCCATCTTCGGATGAGTGGATACGGAAAATGTGGTATATCTACACAATGGAATATTACTCAGCTATAAAAACGAATGAAATACTGCCATTTGCAACAACATGGATGGACCTTGAGAGAATAATATTGAGTGAAACTCAGCCCAAATGTCCATCATCGGATGAGTGGATACGGAAAATGTGGTATATCTACACAATGGAATATTACTCAGCTATAAAAACGAATGAAATACTGCCATTTGCAACAACATGGATGGACCTTGAGAGAATTATATTAAGTGAAATGAGTCAGGCAGAGAAAAAGAAATACCACATGTTCTCACTTATTAGTGGGAGCTAAAAATAAATAAATAAATTCAGTCACAAACAAAAAATAACCGGGGGGCGGGGTGTAAGAAGATATAACAACTACAATCCTTTGAAGGTGTTACAACAAGCAAATGGAAAGGACATTGTGGGGTGGGAGGGGGGAGAGGGAGGAGGAAGGGAGGTTTCAGTGATGGGCCATAATAATCAACCACATTGTATATCGACAAAATAAAAATTCAAAAAATAAAAAAGAAATTCTTTATCTGACCTGCCTAATTTCTAAATATCATAATCATTCCACCGGTATAGATATGCAACTCTGTACCCCACAGATATGTACAATCAAGTATGTGACAATAAGAATAAAATAAAATGAAAATAATCATTCCAGTTTATTTTCTAGAAAATTTACAAAGTGCTGTTTTATACCATGAACTATTTGCTTAATTTTTAATTGCAATCAGAATAGAAAATCCCAAAGGCTATAGAATTTTTTTAAAGACCAAAATATGCTGATTTTATAAAATGAAAAAGAGTAATGCTAGGTTTAAAGTATGTGTAGAATTTTGGATGGAAGAATAATTATACCACTGAGAAAAATAAGGTACAGTTCGCTTTTGTTTTGTGTTAGAGAAGTGAAAGGAAACCAGATATACCTGAATGCTGAGACAAAAGAACTAGAGGGAGTGGCCTGCAGGGGACATTCACAGTCGCCTACAACACAAGGAGTCCCCAGTCTCTAAATCTGTAGTTGCCCCTCTGTTGATCATCTCATTATTTCATGTTTTCCTATCATTAGGAAGGTGAAGCAGTGATGAATTATAATCCCAGTGGTAGAATTCAGCTAAATTAGGCCACAATAAGGTTTTATTAAAATAACCATAAGGTTTTATTATAGTAATAGACTTCTATAAAAGAGGGTTACAAAGAAGCTATGGATTTTAATATGGATATTTCAAGCATTGAGAAATTAAAATCTTTACAACACTTGACTGACAAGATGTTACAAGTGTGTGAATACTAAGTAAGAGCTAGGTAAATTGAAGGAAACATGGATTATTATAATTTTGATTATCTTGTAATTAGAAAGGTAAATTTTTAGCAAAAAGTCAACATAAATGATATATTGTGTAATATTCTGCTTCTCAGATTATATAGTATAGAGAATGAACAAAATAATCAGTGACTAATATTTTTAATCAATGGCATATAATAATAATAATAATAATAATAATAATAATAATAATAATAATAATAATAATAATAATAATAATAATAATAATAATAATAATAATAATAATAATAATAATAATAATAATAATAATAATAATAATAATAATAATAATAATAATAATAATAATAATAATAATAATAATAATAATAATAATAATAATAATAATAATAATAATAATAATAATAATAATAATAATAATAATAATAATAATAATAATAATAATAATAATAATAATAATAATAATAATAATAATAATAATAATAATAATAATAGCAGCATTGGCTATTGAAGCAATATAATGCAGGTTTTACCTCATTTTATTTTTGCCATTGGCAAACCTTTGGTTTGATATAAAGGTTCTCAAAGATGGGTCCTTCTCCCATTTCTCTCACTCCATTCAGCCAAAGCTGCAGCATCCCAGTGCTATTTTAAATAAACTCCTTAGAGTTCTCATCTTTTTACCTCTAACCACTTTCTTAACTTCACTTTTCTCCAGTTCTATACCCTGTGAAATAAAGATACTAAGTTTATCTATCTCATTGTCACATTGCAGACACTTTAATTAGCTTATATACCCAAAGCATTTAGAATAGCATCTGGTATATTGTACTAAATGTAAATGTCAGCTGACATTATTATTTCTCACACAGGTCTATCTGAACATATGGAGATGTGTTTTATGTGATTATGCTTGTATATTCATAACTATAGTATACCCAGAGCTTGTTAGAAAAGAATAAGATATGAATGATCTCATTGAATCCTCCACGACTAACATGTGGAGTTATGTCCATTTTCAGACATATAAACTGAGTTTCAGAAAGATTAAGTAATCCAGAGACTATAGCTAATAAATCAGAATTTTAACTGAGATTGTTTGATTCTAAAACCTACAGTTCTTCCACAAGTTAAGGCTATGATCTAGGCAAAGATGAAATGAAAAAAACGAAGAGTGGAAACATTCAAAATGAAGTTATATGATCAATAACTGTAGTTATACTGTCAGCTGATGAGTTGAAACTTTCAAAACTATGTTTCAGTATAAAAAATTGTGTTATACTGTCAAGCGCTATGAAGAACTCTATGCCATCTTACCCAAATCTACCACCCTCTCTTCAGTTGCAAATAGTTCAGAGGTCTGAGAATTTTTATCTTTAAAAGTTGGGGGCCCTGGCATCTTCCATCCTGCCTCTTTGTCGAAAACCAGCTAGCACCTTCTCTCTTCATTCCTCTCATGGGGAAGTAGCATATCAAGAAGGGGACAGTGGGAGTGATGGTTCTAGGTAAAGGCAATAAGGAGTATGTTTTTAAAATAATGGAACTGAATAAAAGTTACTCTAATTTTTAAAAATTCATATTGCTCAGGCAACTTTAAAAAGTATCAGTGATGAAATACTTTCCTCTGTTGGGAAAAAGACAGAGGGTCATTCACATCACAAACCCCAAACTTGGTTTGCAAATGTCTGTGGAATTAAACATTGAGTACTAGTGTTAGGCTTAGATTGGGGAGAAGCAGCAGAAAGAAGTGACAGGGCAGCCAGCAAACACAAAGGCCAGAATTCTGTTAGCTCAGGGAATTTGATATTGAGAATCTGAAAGACAACAACAAGATGTTTATATTGGAAAGGAAATCCAAGTATTGTTAAGTCCAGCTGGAAAAGCACAGTCCTGGACAATCAGCAAAGTAGGAAGAAACCAGAAATCTGGGCATACTTTTAGGGGACTTGAGATCTTAGAAATGGGCACAAGGGGACTGGATTACAAGAACTGGAAACCAGGCAGCATGTCTAGGAAGCAAGTATGAAGATGCGCATCAGGACAAACCTTGATACAGAACCAGAGTCTTCTCCCTGGCCGGGACCAGGCCTAGGGTTAGAGAGTGCACAGGACACCTTTAGAGAGTTAAAGGGGAACCAAATATGGCAACCTTATCAAAGGATATAGATATGTCCACTGAGCTTTTAAATGTTCAAACAGAAATTAGTCCCAAAGAGATGCTAGAGTTAGCAGGTTATTTATATCTGTTCTTGAAAATGCAGACAATATATTTGGAGATACTCTTGGCATTAACACAATTTAAAAATTGCTGGATATATTGAATTTTTCTGAAAATCTCCTAAAACCAATGAAAACGTTTTGTTGAATTTATGAGGTCCAAATCTCCATAAATACAATACAAAACAAAAGAAAACAAAAGGGTCAGAAAACCTCTAAGATCATGTACATTTTATTTAATTTATATAAATAGGTTGTTTTGCTTTAGTTTCTATTAACTATAGACTCATTAACTACAATTGCTTAGCTACTTTGTGGAAAAACATGTTTATACTTTCTTTTTTTAGTACATTTTGTACTGCTATAACAGACTACTTGGAGACTAAGTAGTTTATTAAGATAGAAATTTATTCTCTCACAGTTCTGGAGGCTGTGAAGTCCAAGATCAAGGCACCAGCATCTTGAGTGGGCCTTCATGCTGCATCCTCACGTCATGGAGGGCTGAAGGGCAAGAAAGAGTGAAACCACTCCCACGAGCCCTTTTAATACTGGTATTAATCCATTTATGACAGCAGAGCCCTCATGACCTAAACAACTCTCATTAGACCCCACCTCCTAGCACTGTTGCATTGGGGATTAAGTTTACAATACCCGAATTTTGGGAGACACATGCAAACCATAGCACATTCTAAGAATAAATACAGAATGCAGAAGTGGTGATATATCCATGATACAAAGGTTTATATATAAGGTGATCAGTGTTAACTTTTGAGTGTTCATGCTAATATCCCAGAGACACGGAGAGCCAGGCAAGACTTATAGATTTGGGCATCTTGGTGAAGACCGCCTAGGCTTTGCACTGATATGCTGGTAGCACCTGAGTTTGTATATTGGATCAGGAGCTACACCAGACTTAAATCCCTGCCTTTAACCTCCTTGATAGGAGCTGAAAGCAGACATTTCTCACATTAAGTTCCAAGACTGCAGAACTTTACACCTCAAAAATTTTGATTTATCTTGACATTTGACAGTACGGAGCTACTAAAGCCGTCTGTTCACTGGACATTCAGCCAGACTTCAGAAAATAAAGCAGAATCTCAAGAATATCATTTCAGCATGTATTGGATTTTGCAGAAAAAGTGAAATGCTTCCTTTACCCCTTGTTTTGTTTTATGATAAAATAGAAATCCTTTCAAAATACTTAGGCACTTAGTTATTCTTGGAATTTTATAAAAATGTATATATCGTTTTAGTATAATTCCCAGAACTAAATGCCAGTTCCATTTGGTAAAGATTAACTGGTTAATTTTTTCCCCAAAGATTTACATATTATCTGCTTTAAATATCAGTGCACACTCTTTTGAAATTGAACACTATTAAACATTTATACTAGTTCTTTTCAGTAGTCTCCATCAACATCAATGTTATTTACTTTTGCTGCTATTTTATTGGAAATGAAGCAACAGTGTCTTCAAGTAAGTTAGAAAAGAATTTCTGAAGTAAAAAAAAAATAAAATTCATTCATTCACTCCCTTAATAAACATTTTCAACTTACTTGATAAAATGTCATAACTCCCATAGAAGCTTACAAAATGTTATGGAAATTAGTATGTATTTTTAGCACAATTTTAATGAGTAGAAAAGAACTAATTTGTATGCTTTAAGAGGTAAGGTGAAAGTCACAGATAAGCATTCTGTTCTGATATCTTTTCTACTGGGGGGATTATATTGTCAGTTTCAAAATACCATAATGCTCTAAAAGTTACCTGAAGAGGGTTTTGCCTCATTTATGTGATTGCTTTTGGAAAGCACTTAAGTTGGAGATAAGGAAAAAGCATGGAGAAAGATGGATCCTTCTTCACGTTCCTTTCATTCCATTCAGCCAAGGCTGTGGAGTCCCAGTGCTATCTTAAGTGCACTGCATAGTGTTCTCATCTTTCTACCTCTAATTGCTTACTTAACCTGTCTGTCTTAGGTTCATCATCTGTAAATAAAGAGATCAATTTTATCTATCTCGTAGTTACATTTTGTGAACTTTTAAATGAGATTTATGTAAAATGCTTAGAACAGTGTCTGGTTCACGACAGTAAGCATAAATGTTAGCTGTCATTTCTCAGACAGGTATGTCTGGACTTATATGGTTGTGTGTGTGTGTGTGTGTGTGTGTGTGTGAGTGCTATATATGTTCATGTGGGCTTGTATGTTGCATGTGATTGTATGTACATAAACTTTTTGTATCAGTGTTTACTAGAAATAGATAAAATATTTATTAGTTTGAGTTCATTCTTTTAGGTTATTGGCATTACAATGCATGCCAGAGAAAGGCTGTGAAGGAAGGTAGGGATAGAGGTGAAAATGGGGGTGTAAGAGAAATAGCTTCCTGAAATGCATTACTTGTATTATCTCCACTAGATCCTTATAGATTCTATTCTTAAAGATGGATTCATAGTCTGTCTTCATAGACCACTTTTATCTGAATAGTCTTGGTTACAATACGGAATTTATGAAGATGACAGTGTTTCTTAAAGTCGTATTGATTTGTGTGATGTCTATGACCAACATTATGAAAGTGAACCTGAGATATTGATTTTCTTAACATCCTAATATGACATTTTGAATTAATTTCTTTCTATATTTTATATTCAGAGAATGTTTCTTTTAGTAATGTGGCAAATTCTGAAGACAGAAGATTAAAATAGTTGGAATTGTTAAGCAGGAATCAATATTGCTGAAGTGTCTTGCTGAATTTATCAAAGTGTTTGGCTTGTTGTTTTTGTTCCTATTGATATTTAATTTCTAAAGAGTTGTGGCCTGGCTTATTTCATTCAAAATAATTTTCTCCAAGCTCATCCATGTTGCCACAAATGGCAGGATTTCATTCTTTTTTATGGCTGAATAGTATTCCATTGTGTATATACAATACAGTCATCAGTTGATGGACATTTAGGCTGGTTCCGTATCTTGGCTATTGTAAATAAAGCTGTGATGAACATGGGAGTGCAGGTATTCTTTTGAAATGATGATTTCTACTCCATCGGGTATATACCCAGAAGTGAGATTGCTGGATGGTACGGTAGATCTATCTGTAGTTGTTTGAGAAACCTCCGTACTGTTTTCCATAAAGGCCGTCCTAATTTACAATCCCACCAACAGTGTAGAAGAGTTCCCTTTTGTCCATATCCTTTCCAGTATTTGTTTAGAAAGAGAAATACTACATGTCTTCACTCATAAGGGGAATGAAAAAAGAAAGAAAGAAAGACTACAATAAAATGTTGTACTTTCAGAAGGAGAGAACAGACCTATAGTTACGAGAGGTGAGAAAAGGGTAGGAGAAGGGGGGTTAGGGAGTAACTGAGTAAGGGACACAAATAATAATTATGATTTGTAATGATGAACATGTTAATATTGATTTTATCATCATGTACTATACACAAATACTAATAGTCAACTCTGTACCCCATAAATATGTAAAATCAAAAATAAATATTTTTTTTTTAGGAAAAAAAAGAATGGTGACAACTGCAAAGAGATTGGTATATCTGATTTTTATAACCAAGTGTTATGGATTGAATATTTGTGTCCCCTAAAATTCCTAAGTTGAAGCCCTAACATTCAATGTGATGGTACTTAGAGGTGGGGTCTTTGGGACTTAATAAAGTTTAAGTTTTACTACCCGTTAGTTACTCCAATATGTTCACTACAAAAAAAGTTCACTTAAAAATATCAGCTTTTCTTCCTAAAGAATCATTATCATTAGATAGTCATTTCTGTTACACTGAAGTCATTTAGCAGAGGATTTTGGGTAAGTTTTAAGGCGTGAATATGTCAGTTATGTACTCAACAAGGTTTATAATACCTGGGTATTGGGTGAATTTACTAAAATGGAAATTGACCCTCTAGACAGGACAGCTATATATCACCTATCAGGTCAGATAGCCCTAATGCAATGTGTGAATCGTATTGAATTAAGGTGTTTCTATTACCTTTTTAAAATTCAAACCTTTGATTAATCCTATTATGTAGCAGAAATTCTGTAAATAATTCTCTCACTAATTAACCACTTAACACTGATTTAAATACATGCAGATCTTCTCATAAATTGATATTCTATCTCTAGTGACTTTGAACAATCACTAGTCAGATTTGATCCCTTTAGAATGAGAACATTAGTAATTCACAGGATTGTTCTGAGGCTGAAAACCCGAAGGTCCTTATTATGAGCATGAGGCCCTCAACATAGTAGTGAGAGGATGAGTTTGAATTTATAAATTGCAATCTGAATTTTAGCTTAGAGGTAAAAATAAACTAGGTCTCTTTTTAAAGGTGTTCAATAAATCTGCACTATTTTAAAATATGTGTTGGATGTCATAAAGACTTGTTCCCTTTTGGCTTCAGGAGGTTTAAGAGGATCTTTAAGAAAAAGTTAAGAGAATAATTTCAGAGCTGTTAAAGAACCTTATGAAAATCAGTGAAATAGACTGGCTGAAGCATATGCTGTGGTCACTGGAGTGATTCAAATATAAGGTACAATCTATTGACGGGGCAGGTGGAAGAAGTTCTCAAAAGGTCTCCTGATTCTGTGGGATATTAAGATTCTAAATTTTCAGTGTTGGTGCCATATGTAGTTAGCTAGGAAAACGTTCCCAAAGTGCAAATCAAGCCTGCTGTCTCCCTATTAATAGGTTATTTATCTGTGACAAGTTTTAAATGATTTTAAAGTGGAAAAATGAGAATTTAACTTTGTCATCTTAAATTTGGGTTAAAATGATTATAAATGTTTATAAGTTTTGATGGATTTTTCAAGCTTTGAGATGGTTAACATTGCTTTCAAGTTGGAAAGCTATAAGAAATCAGTCGAAGCAAAATTTCTGTTACATTGCTGATCCAGCTCTGTACATGTGTGCATGTGTGTATGCGCATATGTGCATGAGTGCACGTGTCAGAATTTGTGAAAGCTGTCTATGTAGATAATGCTGCCCTTAAGATAGTCCAAAGCCATAATTTTTAATTTTACATTTTTCTTTGATAATTGTAGTTTGATATTGGATAGCTTTTTATGGTGTCAAAAAAGAGAAAACTTTGTGGTTCTTCCTTTTCCCCTTACCAAATTACACTATGGCATCACTGCCTCCTATACAATGGGGCATGTTCAGCCTTCTGGTCAAAATAAGGCCCTCTGACCATCGGGGACACTCCAGATGTGTACTGTTGAAGTTGCTAATGACAGCTAGCTGTAGAGGAAAGGGTACTGAATACCAAGCCTAAAACACTATGGCATCACTGCCTCCTATACAATGGGGCATGTTCAGCCTTCTGATCAAAATAAGGCCCTCTGACCATCAGGGACACTCCAGATGTGGACTGTTGAAGTTGCTAATGACAGCTAGCTGTAGAGGAAAGGGTACTGAATACCAAGCCTAAAAACCTGATTTTTTTTTTTTTTTTTGCAGGCCCTATAGTCTCTATTTTATTTATTTTTTCAATTTTATTTATATTTATTTTTGTGGGATACAGTATGTTGTTTCAATATATAAATATACTGTACAATGATTCACTTAAGGTAGATAGCATAGTTTTGTACCCATTAGTCTACCACTTCTGTTCCTCTCATCCCCTTCCCCTCCTAGCCTCTGGTAACCATTATTCTACTACTTCTATGAGAATCACTTTTTTTTATATTCCACATTGAGTGAAACCATGTGGTACTTGGTTTTCTGTGCCTGACTAATTGCACTTAACATGATGGTCTCCAGTTGCATCTATATTGTTGCAAATGATAGCATATCATTTTTTTTAAATAGCTGAATAGTATTCCATTGTGTATAAAGGATACCACAGTTTTTAAATCCATTCATCCATTGATGGGTATTTAGGTTGAGTCCATCTCCTGGCTACTGTGAATAGTGCTGCAGTGAGTAAGGGAGTGCAGGTGTCTTTTTGATATATTGACTTCATTTCCTTTGGGTATATACTGAGTAGTGGGATAGCTGGATCAAAAGGTAGATCTATTTTTAGTTCTCTGAGGTAACTGCATACTATTTTCCACAATGGCTGTACCAATTTACATTCCCATCAACAATGCAGGAGGGTTCCCTTTTCTCTACATCCTCGCCAGCATTTGTTATTTTCTGTCTCGTTGATAATAGCCATCCTAACCAGGTGAGATGATATCTCATGGTGGTTTTAATTTGCATTTCCCTGATTATTAGTGATTTTGAACATTTTTTCACGTGCTTGTTGGACATTTGTATGTTTTCTTTTGAGAAATGTCTACTCAGGTCCTTTGTTTACTTTTCTTTCTTGTTTTTTTTTTTTTTTCCTTTTTTGTCTTTTTTCGTGACCAGCAACGGATCGCAACCCTCAGTGTCGCGCCCGTACCAGACCGGGACCGGCAACGGGATCGCAACCCTTGGTGTTGCCCCCACTCCTTGCTCAGCCAGTGAGCAGCCGGTCTGTATGTGGGATCCGAACCCTCGGCGGGAGTGCCACCGCGCTCCCAAGCGGAGCACTGTAGCAGTGCGCCACCGGGCCGGCCCCTTTGTTTACTTTTTAATGGGGTTATTTGGGGGTTTTTTGCTATTGAATTGTTTGAGTTCCTTATATATTCTGGATATTAGCCACTTGACTGATGCGTAGTTGGCAAACACTTTCACATTCTGTAGGTTATCTCTTCACCTTGTTGATAGTGTCACTTGCTCTGCAGAAGGTTTTAGTTTGATGTAGCCCCATTTGTGTATTTTTGCTTTAAGTGGCTGTGCCTTTATAATCTCATTCAAAAAAGCACTGCCCACTTCCATTTCACGTAGCATTTCCCCTATGTTTTCTTCTATGAAAACCTGATTTCAACTATGTTTTGGTCACTTAGTTGAATACATCACATAACTTACCTGCGTTTAGCTTCTGCATCTGTAAGATGGGAACAATAGTTTGTTGCAGTTGACACACAAGATGTGTTCAGCAAATGATTGTTCTAAATTTTTTCTATTCACAATTCAAAATAATGGCAATATGGAAAATAGCTTGTGAATTAATAAATAGTTGACTCCATATATATATAATAAATAGCAGCAGTTGACTCTATCTGGTGTCATTCCTATGAAAGAAGACCAAAACCAGAGAGAATGTTTTGGAGAATTTGCTATGAAGGGAGGGAAAGTGACTGATATTTGTTGAATGCCTAATGTGGGCCAGGTACCACGCTAAATTCTTTATACATATTTATTGATTTATTTTCCAGAAATAACTACTGATCGCATACTGGGTTCTAAATACTAAGTTAGGCACTGAATCATAATGGTAAATTTTTATTTACCATTATTTATTTATTTACTAATTTGATTTTATTTTGGATTGTATTTTATTTATTGATTTGGTTTTACTTATCCAGCTTTTTTTTGAGGTGTAATGGACAAATAAATCTTTTATAATCATATTTTACAATTGTAAAAATTGTATAAGTTCAAGGTATACAATGTGATACTTTGAAATATGTATACATTGTATAATGAAAATCACAATCAAATTAGTGCATAGTAGATCCATCACCACACGATTACACTTTGTGTGTGTGCATGTATGTGGTGAGGACACTCAAGATCTACTCTCTCAGCAGATTTCAAGTATACAGTACAGTATTATTAACTATAGTCACCATGCTGTATAGTGAATGCTCAGAGCTTATTTATTTTATAACAAAAGTTCATACCCTTTGATGCTTATTTATTTTTTTGTCAAATGCTTTTTTTTTTATCCTTCATTCTGTTAATGTGGTGTGTCACATTTATTGATTTGCATCATCCTTGCATCCCAGGAGTAAATCCTACTTGCACCTAGAATATGATCTTTTTAATGTTGTGTTGAATTTGGTTGCTAGTATTTTGTTAAGGATTTTGCATCTATGTTTGGCCTGTAATATTCTTTTCTTATAGTGTCCTTATCTGGCTTTGGTGTGAGTGTAATGCTGGTCTTGTAAAATAAGTTTGGAAGTGTTTCCTTTTCTTTAATATTTTTGGAAGAGTCTGAAGTTTTGGCATTAATTCTTTAAAAGCTTACTATAATTCATCTGTGAAGCCATGATGTTCTGGGCTTTTCTTTGTTGGGAGGTTTCTGACTACTGATTCAATCTTCTTACTCATTATTGGTCCATTTGGATTTTCTGCTTCACTATTCATTTTTGGCAGGCTTTATGTTTCTAGTTATTAGTCCATTTCTTCTAGGTTATTCAGATAATCTAGACTGACATATAGTTGTTCATAGTAGTTTCTTATGATCCTTTGTTTTTCTGTGGTATCAGTTGTAATGTTTCTTCTTTCGTGTATAGTTTTATCTGTTTGAGTCCTCTCATGTCTTAGGTGTTTATAATTAAGCCTTGGGAGTAGACAATAAACAAATAATTAGATAGTTATTGGTTAATTAAGTAAAATTATGATTATCATTAGGGGTGTATAAAGCAATCTTTCAGCAAACTTGTGAAATAAATATTATCTCCCTTCCACGAAAGAAGAAAATGAGACTTGAAAAGGATAAACAACTTGTTTGTCGTGGATTTGGCATTGTTCTGGCATTTCTCATCCCAAAGGCTGCTCTGGTTGGTCTCAAGACTGCGTGATCTTAAGGAGGTTCACACCTTGACTGACCATTTTCATCATTCATACATTAAAGAAATGTTTCTTGAGCACTTAACCATGTGTCAGGCACCACACCAAGTGGTGAATAAAAAAGACATGACTCCTGCCTTAAGGAATTTATACTCACAAAAATATGTAATTATAGGCTGCCATATCAATGACTAAGAAAAATTATATGGTGTGTAGTAGAGATACATGATTTGGTCTGGGGAGGCCAGGAAGACACTCCTTCAGAGGTAATGCAGTGGGCGAGGGTAAGAGGAGATTCTAAGCAGTGAGGTTAGGATATGTAAAGGCTCTGAGTCAGAAAGGAGCATAATGAAATTGGAATAACTTAACAAAGATCAGTGTGGCTGAGACTTAAAAAATGGAGAAGAATAGTACAAGATAAAGATATGGAAGTAGGTAGGAGCTACAGCTCAATAGGTGCTTTAGCCATTTCAATGATTTTGGTTTTAATCATAGACACAGAGCGAAGTCATTATGAACTTTGTTTTTTTGTTTGTTTGGGGTTTTTTTTGTTTTTTGTTTTTTAAAACTTTAATAATATGCATAGTGGGGAACAATAAATAATGAAACATACAATCTTAAATCCTTCTCTCTTTAACATTTGTGAAAGACTGGCTTTTTTTCCTAAGCTTTTTCTTCTTGTCCCTCATTAAGTTATAATTTTAGTCATGCAATCTAATTAGTGTTCAGGAAAGGAAAATTTTAATATTTGGCTTCTAGTCAAGAGGTTTAGCTGTTGGTTTCTAAATCAGACATGGAAACTAGTGTTGCCCAACATGAGGATTCTCTTTTCCTTCCTAGTTAGTTTCCTGGGAATAGAAGAGTGACACAAGTAGATTTGCCTTATAAAACAACACTTCAAATGCAGTGTGGGGTGTATTTTAGGGCGGAGGAGTAGACAAGAGTAGAACATAAGGATATTATTGCTGTAACTTAGGTGACAAATGGTGGCAGCATTACCTAGGCTGGCAGGGTGTGCATGAGAAGCTTGAGTCAATGTTGGGACCCAGAAGGAAGCAGCCAATTTTGTCCAGTTAATAATGGATATACTTTCATGCTATCATTCATGCAATTCACGTGATCACTGGAATACGTTCTTGTTTTGGCATTATGTAGGATGAACATGAGTTGGTTGAATAGATTTTAGAGTCATGTAACAATGACTTTGATTTTGAAATGTGATTTACCCATTATTTATACCGTCTTAGGTCTTGTTGGAGATATTTATTATACAATTTGACTCACTCATGATTCTCTAAGTATCTCCTAAAAACAAAGTCTTAATGAAATATTTTCACTTGATTTGCTAATTGGGCCACACTATTTGCTTTTGTGACATCAATTAACATTATTTAGCACTCCTTATGTGCTTCTTGAAAGTATAGCAGACATACTCCATTCTCTGGGGACATGTTTAAAGTTGTGGTAAATCAAGAATTCCTGGAAAATTTCTCTTGAAAATAATAGACTCTTAATAATTACTTTATAAACAGTGAGTGACTCCAGATAGAGCAGTAACTTTGAGTGTAAATCAGTGGGGGAAGGTACAGAAAGTTTGTAAAGAACATTGAGTTATTCTCTTTGATCGGAACATGGAGTAAATTAAAGTGATGGTGATGAATGAACCTGGGAAATTGGAGCCCAATTGCTGAAGATCTTACAGGATTGTTTACCATATAGCAGAAATACATTTTGAGTTGCCCATATCTAACCTGAAGTTTATAATAAAGTTTCGACTGGTTTTTTCGACATATTTTTCTTTGCTAACATGCCTCAGTATTTGATAACCTTTGTGATAAACAACCAAACAACTTGGGGCCTGGCAACATATTTTCCACATGTTTGAGATTCCTGTGCAGGAACTGGAATCTATATTGATAGATCTACTGAGAGTTTTATCAGGAGAACAGGTTTCTTTGATAAGGTAGTCATTTGGAATCCATTTTCTCTCATATGGGAGTAGTTCCCAGGACACATCGCTGTTTTATTTATATCCATGACCTCCTTTCCAATGCTATATCAGCTGAGCACTGTAGAGACATCCTTAAAAGAAGCAGTATTTGGGTCAGAAACATCAACCAAATTGAGTGTACTTAGATTTTTTTAAAGGGATTTTTTTAAGTAGCTTTATTGGTAAATTCTTAGTTAAAATTGTTTCTATTTGAATTGCTAAATCATAACATACACTACACTTGGATGTCTTTAGTTGATCTTAACAAACCTTCTCTGGATTATTGAATACCTACTGTCCCAGATGATTTTTAGCGTTTGGGGTGTGTGTGGGGGTGTGTATGTGCACGTGCATACACGGTTGCATGTGTTTGGATTGGGAGCTGTAGTCTGCAGTTCCAACATATAAGGAAATGTCTGGAGAAGTTTATTACCCCTGTGGATAGAGTGGGAGACAGAGAAGGTGTAGATGGGAATGGCTGGGGTTCAGGAAAGGAGTGGTTCTCTCCTTCTAAAAGCCCACTGGCTGTGAAAAGGGTGCATATCTGAGCTGAATATTGTACTATTTTTAATGCATATTGAATACCAGAAATCTTCAGACTTTGGCAATCACTAAGTCACATTGTATACCAGAAATCTTCAGACTTTGAAAACCATAAAAAAGCACCTGGGAGCTTGTGAAAATGCAGATAGGTGGGCTTAATATCTATATTTTGATTTAGTGAATCCAGGTGAGGCCTGTTTTTAACAAGCATCCTTCTGGATGATTGTTATGCAGGTGGTTCTGAGTTTTGCTTTTAAAACAAACTTGCAAAAAAAAAAAAAAAAAACTTGCTTAGGGTACAACACTGATGCCCAAATGTAGAAACTGGATGCAGTTTAAAGCATATAATAAAATTATTCTTGGGTATCCTGATATTGTGCTAGGGTTCAGGGTTATAAAGTTAAGTAACTATCTAGTAGGGGTAGAATATAAACCCACACACATACATACACACACACGCATCCACATAAGACTGTGACAGTGGTAGAAATCTGCCCGTCAGAAATGAGTGTAAGAAAGTTACAGATAAAAAAAGAAAAGAAAAGAAAATTACAGATTCACAACCAGAAATAGAGAAATAGAGAAAGAAAAGTTGAAAAAAGTGAGGGCTGAGTTCTGAGATAGATTTAGCCTAGTTTGCAGTTTTGTTTGGGATGTACCCTAAAAGAGTTGTTTACTTAGTGAATTGGAAACGGTTTTTCATCTTCTCTTTTTGAGCTGCTTCTTTAAAAGTACTGAGTGCATCCCTGAGGCTTTCAAGTCCTTTAGAAACAGTACATAAGCTTGGTTTTGATCTGTCCTCTGCCTCAGGGTCTCTGAGAATGACCAGGCTGTGAACTTAAAGCCACGCTGGGGAAAGTAGCCGCCCACATGTAAAAATGACAGTGATCTTTAAGAGCAGATTATCTTTCATTTTCCTGGGACATGCAAGGAATGGGTGCCTTTGTACAGAGGTTCTTCTCTCTGAAGTTCAGGCTAGGTTAATGATAATGCCAACTGAAGACTTTCAGTTCCTTCAAATGACAGGTGATAATACCCACAGAAAGATAGAGGTATTTTGAGTTTACTTTAGTGACTCTTGATCATACCTTAGTTCTGTAGACATTACCCATGACTTTACATGGAAGTCGAGTATAGAGCTCTAGGCTCTGCAGTATTCACCTCATTAATATATCAAAATTATTTCTAGAATATTAACCTTTAGCATCATAAAATAGGACCCTATAATTAAGATGCTAATATTGAATACTACAAGATTATCTACAAAAACTAAAAAGAACAGCTTAATAATAATTTTGCTTTTTGGTAATCACATTTTATGGGGGGAGGGAGATGGAATAAAAATTCTGAGGCAGATTCCCAACGTAGTGTCTGAATAAAATGAACATGCGTATGCCCAGTTGCCAGAGTGGTAGAGGCTTCTTCTTAGTCCCCTGTGGGAGGTGGATCCTCTCCCTGCTCAGTTTTGATTGCTGCTCAGTCTGGTCCCAGTTACTAGACTGAGTAAAGTTGGGTGGTGGGGGTGTGGCACTTTCCAGGCTGTCCCACCCTGCCAGCCAGCACCTGTGACACCTCAGTTTTCTACTAGCACCACTGGTGCTGATGAGCATCCTTCTTTCAGAAAGGAGATCCCCCTCCTTCTCTTATAAATGTTGGGGCGATGCTCTACAGAGTTGTGGCTGGGTCTGGGTCTCAGGCAATAGCTTGTGTGAGGGTTTGGCTAAAATAGTGAGGACTGAAGGGTATGCCATCTTCTCAATGGCAACAGAAGATGTGAGGGAGGCAGAGAAAAAAAGAACATGGAGAGATGGGATGCTGGAGAAGGAAGAAGTGGAGTAGCGGAAGAGATGATGAAGTGACATCCATGGGGAGAGTAGGTGCTGAAGGAAAATGAAGTGGCAGAGATGAAGGAGGAGGCAAGGCTCTGGCCCATGACCGTAATCTGTTCATGAACTTTCTGGAGATTGCAGCTAGAGACAGTCAATTCTCAGGCTGACAGGGTCTTCCTCCAGCTGGAGCCCAAGTTTGTGTGGATCCGGTGGCACTTAGATGAGGACACAAGATTCATCAACCAAAACATACCCACCTTCTGGAATGCTATCTTTTGGAACCATCACCACCCAAAAGTCATGCCATGCTGCAGATTTGCTGAGGTTCTTATCATTTAGGAGGAGAAAGAGTTCGGACATCCCAGAGCAGACTACAAGCTCAAATTCTTCTTTTAAACACCCCTACTTCAGAACAAAGTGGTCATTGAACAATATAGGGTCAGATCTTCTGGACAAGTGGCATCTCTTTCCACTTGAATAGCATGGCAAGGACTCCATGCCCCAATCCTTCCTCTGCAGAAGCATGACATCTTTTGTAGATTCTTCCTCTAGTCCTCAGACTTAGCCTCCCAGAATCTGACAAGATTGCTCTTATTATTTCAGATATCTGGTCCAACTCCTGCAATACTATCTGCTATGTGCAGGGAAAGCCAGGTTACTTTCAGCAGGGCAGCCCATGAAGATATGGGTACTAGTGTAGCTAACTCCTGTCTTTGGAAATTGCCCCTGCTCCAGGTCCTCTGCCATCTGTTTTTGGATCTGTGCTTGGCCAGTGGTGATGTATCTGTAATGGTCTCTCTACACCTTGGCTCCTCTGGATTTTCAGCACTCTCAGCTTCAAGAATATGGCTTTCATGGACATAGCCATCACTTTGTATAAGCCGAGAAAATAATGCTGAAGACTGTACTGCCTTCACCTACATTGCTTGAACTTTTGTCTGTATCAGGGCCTTCCCACATCCTTTTGATGCAGGTATTTATGACTCATCTCCAAAGATAATCAGTGTATCTTCAAGAACTGCAGCCTAAAGAATAAAGAAAAGCTGGGTTCATGCTTACTGTCTATTGCAAGCTGCTTGTCTTTGAGTATGTTCAGTGGGCATTCCTTGGCCCCACCATCTTTGCTTGGCCAGCACTACCTGGATTTGCATCTTTGGCTGGAAGACCATTTCACCCACTCTGCTAAGTATCTAGCAAAATAGAGACATAAAAAGTGGAGAGCCGCTAAGTGTGTATGAGGCGAAGGGCAAAAGTAGAGGGGCTCTTAATCTCCCCAAATCCACAGTTTTTCCAGCTCTTCTGCTATTGGTGAGTGTTGATGAAGGTCTGTGCTTTCGGTACCTTTTCTGCCCAGTCTTTTGGGTGATATTGTCAAGACTACCATTGACTTCATTGTCCAGTTTCTAGTCAGTGAGAATGTCCACAACTGCTTGTGGACTCAGACTCCCTGACAACCACTGGAAAACCCCTCTGCCTCACCCCCCTCACCACCCTCCTTGTCATCCAGGAACTCTACAAAATGTCAGGCAGCCGATTGGGCTGGCAGGTGTGGCCCAGTCCTCTCGGCAAGGGTGAATATGATTTTCCAAGAACCAAGCATTCTTGGCCACAGGCAGTGAGCCCAGGAAGAATGTGGCACATTTGCTAGCCCCTTTTCACCTGCCTGAGCATGGCCAGGAGACCAGGTGCTCTGTGAGATACTAGGTGAGAAAAGAAGGATTTTCTCATCTTTATGGTTTACCTACATCTCACTCCATCTCCTTTTTTTCTCTCTCTTTCTAAGACATTAGAGTCCAAAACCAGAAAACGAAACAACTAGAAAAGTAGACTTTCTAATCTGCTTCTCCTCTTGATTGTGTCCAGAGGGATAGAAGGAGGTTGTTCAGTAATGTAGACCACCATAGCTCTTTGCCTCTCTGCTCTTATGGCCCCTAGAAATTTCAAAGGGAGACAGATCCAGGACTATGGGAAGAAGGGCTGAGATGGCCATGAGTCCCATGGGACAAGGATGGCTAATTGCCTAATTGCATGCAGTGTTCTTTGTGGCTACTCCTATCCTCAATAACTAACCCTCACTAACCCACTTCTTTTTTTGCATACCCAAATATCCAAGAAACCTCCCAGATATTTCTTGAGTATTAGCCTGGAAGGGAGGGAGAAGAACATTATGGAAATGAGATTCTATTAGGAGCGAAAATAAATTATTTTAAATGCTCTCAAACTAAAATATGTAAAAATAGAATAAAGCAAATAAAAGAGGTAAATGCATAGCTGTAAGAAATTTATTTACATCATCTTTATTTCTGGACTAATGAGAGGAATTTAATTATAAAGTGTCATGATTATGTTTTGCAATAAGGAATTGCTAAATGTCCTGATTTGACCATTGGATGCAAATACTGATAGTCAACTCTGTACCTCACAAATATGTATAATCAATTATTACACATATTACTTATATTTCAATAAATTACATTTTCAATAAAAATAATAATTATAAAGTGTTGAGAAAAGATATACCGAGATAGGTGAACTTTTAAGTTTTTAAAAATTAATTATAGTAATATGTATGGCAGCAATTGTATATATTTTTAGTACCTAAACCTGCTCTTCTATATTCAGAAAAGGATGTAAGGTTTTTCAGACATTTACCTAAGCATTATCTTTTTCTCCTCTCCACGCTTAGTTTAGCCGTCCTTATTCTTATCCACTGTCATTCAAGAACAGGTTGGAGATGCTGAAAATAAATGAGATGCACTATTTTAAGTTGTGTCTGTTGTATTTAACACTATATTAAAAAACACCGAGGTAATAATAAGGAATTCAGAATGTAGCTAATTTTTTGGACAGTTTTGTTGTAGTCTGTTTACAATGTCCTCTTGTTGCATTTGGTTTATCTCAAGGAAATCACCTTAAGAGCAATTGGAATTGATACGTAATGCTTTCACTTTCCCTGATCCTCGTGAAGCAATGTCGACTAATTATTTTGAAGGGGGTTCACTAAAATTTCCATATATGTTGAATTCTGCTAAACTTGTACAAAGCTGTCTTAGATGAAGGGAGGAGAGAGAAAAATGGAGCGTTCGTGGAAAGCTGCCTCATTAAGGCAGTAGTGTTTCTGTCAAGATTTTCATGTTGATGAATTTATCTGGAAGGAAAGAAAAACATCACACAGATATATTACTTACTTTTTACTGACATCTGGGTATTTGAAAATGTCTGAGTGATTACCTATTCATTTATGTCCTCATTAATGCTATTCACCAAATATTTCTGACTCTTCTCCTCCGGACACAAGGTAGTTTGCATTTTTCCGTCCCCTTTACATTAGCATGGCCATGTGGCTTGCTTTGTTGAATCAATCATGAGAAAAAAGTTATGCAAGTATATGTCACATCTGGGAGGAAGCTTTAAGAGCTTCTGTACAATTTGTCAGAACGTCTTTCCTCCACCCTAGAATCCAGCTCCATATGTGGAGGTTCTATTAGCCTTTTTCCTGGATTGATGAGATATGGCACAGAGTTTCTCCCCTCCACCCCAATTCTTTAATCCACATGAGTATACATCATGAATAAGAAATATACTTGTTGTTGCAGGGCATTAAGATTTGCAGGTTACATTGGAACTGCTGCATAATCTAGCCTAGCCTATGAAAACATCTTTCAGGGTTTTTTTTCTGTAGGATGGGTGATTATGAATAATTGTGAGAATTCCACATTGTCATTGGGTGTTTTTTTTTTTTTATGTCTATTTCTTGCCTAGCTTCTTGGTCCTATTATCTTTGTTAGCTAACCTGACTCCAAATATGTGGAGACTCAATGCTCTAAAATCTTACATAGTCGTGTTTAGCGTGGTGCCTGGTGGAGCACGCGCTTTGTGGGAGCTGTTACTGCTGTGGATATTGTTCCTCATTTTCTCCCAAGCTGACTTCTGTCACTAGTCTGGCAAGGGAAGTGGGGATGCCACCTCATTACTACCAGATGAAAGTAGAAGTCCAGGTTCCCCTCCTCAGCCTTCATTAATACCTGAGGTGGGGGACTTCT
>NW_007730262.1:196844-201117 GCF_000696425.1 Galeopterus variegatus | reverse complement strand
CATAATAATCATATACAGTGTATATTGACAAAATAAAAATTTAACAAAAAAAAAACAAAAAAAAGAATGAATGAATGAATGAATAACTAATTAATAACTAGGGAATTTGGCTTTGGATTACACAAAGTACCCTGGCATCCTCGGGTCTGTTCTTTTTCTAGAAGGCATTGGTGTCTGTTGTCAGGTATTACAGCATGGGTTTGAACTTGGTCCTTTCCCAGGGGTCACTTGAACATTTCCATCAACACTGTGTAGCCCAGACCAGTTCTCAAGAATTGATGCTAAAGTCACTACAGTTTGGTTACAACAGGCTAGATATTTGTGGAGGGCAAATATAAATAAGATTCTTAAATAAGGAAATGACATGGAGCAACACATACCAAAGGATGCAGAATTAGGCAGATCTAAGGTCAACTCCTTACTCTATCATTTGCCAGCTGTATGAATTTAGGAAACTTACTTAATGTCTCTGGGCCTCAATTTCTTCATCTATAAAAATGGGAATACTGATACTTGTCCAGCAAAATTTCTCTGAGGATTAGATGAATTGACAGCACTTCCCCACATTGGTTAAAAATGTGTTGTGTGGGAGCAAAGGTTGGAATGCTGTAAACTGAAACACCTTCAAAGGAGATACTGGAGCTAGAGTTATTTCAAAAAGCAGGGTTATCAGCATCCAATCTGAAGGCTAATTGTAAGCACAGGCTTGGGTAGAAATCCAAACAGCTCCCATGCAAAGTAGGAGGCAGGCTGGTCATGCTGCAACACCTTCTGAAGCAAAGGCTTAGGGATTTGCTGACAACTCTCAATTATCCACGGGTGAGGATCTGGCCGTTGGCCTTTACCCCCTGACTTCTTCCTACTCCTTGTTATACCCATCTTATTCTGCTTGTGGAACATTTATACTTTTCTTGCTCGACGACAGCAAAAGCTAGAAGAGAAGGTCTATTCAACTTAACCAGATAAAACCTTCTATACCCAAAGCAGAATTTGAGCTAGACAAGTAATGTCTGAGCTAGACAGAAGACGATTTCTGGTAAAGTTATATCATCAGTCTGATCAGTGATGCCACTGATCCCTAGCAAGAGTGGAGGACGCAAAGAGGAAGGATGAAGCATCCACAGGACCTCAGCTCTTTTTGATTGGGGTCCTCACAGTGGGACCTCATGCCTTCACATCAAATATAGCGACTGTCATGCATGTGCGCTGCATCCATATTTAAATGCTTAGTGTAGAACTGAGTTGCGAATGGAAATAATTTGGAGTTGTGTGTGCTACCACCTCCCCCCTTCAGTTGCACGAAAAGACAGACAGTTAACTTCAAGCAAACTGCTGCCTGGTATTTAAAAAAAGTGCAAGTGAGTGACATACACGGTCGTATGGTTATGCTGCACAGAGAGAAATACGCTCTCTACAATATTGCCTCACTGAGAACGTGACTGTAATTCTGTACTGTCCAGTGGAAGGACATCTTCTATCAGCCGCCTAGGACAGCCCGCTGTACTGATGAATGGCACATGACGTAACTTGGGTTAGAATAAACGAGTGTAGAGAAAAAAAATCCACAAGGTTTTATGCTTGTTTATCAATATCTCTCAACTTTTTGTAATTTCAAATGGGCTTTAAAATCTAAGGTCATGGTACAGACATGTGTAGCTGAAACTAAAAATTAAGAGCTATGTTTTATTAGTTTGATGTAAGTTAGCATCTCTGTGGTAATAATAGGACAGTTTGCTTTTAGAAACTGAGTTGTGATATCAATAATTGTTAGTACCAATACTTGACAATAAGTTCATTTGGGAGGAGAGGGATTTTTTGCTTTTAGAAAAACACTATTTAAACCTCATCAAAACAATTTCTGTGTTATTGTACTGAATTTTCCTTTGATTTCCAGAGGATCACCTTATAGACTTAGTCATATGGATTGTCCATATATTAAGTCTCATTCGAATTTGAGAAACCTCTCTAAGTGAATGAAAATAGATTTTTCCCCTATCACCGAGAAAGAACTGTACTCTTCCATTTTAACTCAGTTAAAAAGGGGAGGAAATATTAAAAAGTAAAGAACAGCTTCTGAATTCAATTTATTCTTTTTTTCCTATTAAGACTAAGGTGAAAATTGGATATCCAATTTACCACTGAGAGGGTATTCAAATATTTCTGCTCAATCCCTCATTGCTTCTAAAGCCACTCAAAGGCAAGATTATTAATTCCTCATGACAGAAAATCAAGATTTAATGAGCAGCTGACAGCCCTTAGGAATTATAGGGGAAACTCAATATGATAGTTTTGACTAAATAATGTGCTTTTACATATATGAGAAACATTATGCAGGGTAACGAACATATAGTAAATGTTAGGTTAGCTGTTACATTTTTTGCAAGTGATTAATTTTATAGAAAATTTGTATACTTTTTGTCAAAACTTAAAGGAAAAAATAAAGCTACCTCTTTTCCAGCATTCTCATCTTTATTATACCTTCTGGCAGATGGCCACGATATTTTCTTGCATTCATTTTTAAGTCAACTAAAGAGTTATTTTGCCTCTTACTAAGTGCAATATACTGTAGGAAAGAGAACAAGATGATGTTTCTACCTTCAGGACTTAATATCTAGTGGATAGTGGAGATAAGATAAAGCGACAAGAGACAACTCTAACCCAAAGAATAATTAAGGTGCAATGGGGAGAGGAACCAGGAGAAAGAGCATTAGATTTGGGGGTGAGTGTGCAGTAGTGGTGTGTGTATTCAGAAGTTTTCATGAAAATATTTGTGTTTGAAATGAGCCTTGAAGAGTGGATAGGGTAAAAATGAACAAAGCCCCAGAGGCAGGAAAGGTTAGGTATAGTCAGAGAAAGGGCATCATTCATTTGGGCTGGAGTATAGGGTAGATGAGAGGAACAGCGGGAAATATAAACAGAAAAGCTCTATTGAAGGCCATACCACGGAAGGCCTTGACTATCAGGCTGATGAGTAGTACAGTTAAGTGTCTCATGGTTGTTTCACCAGCTAGATTCTAAGTGCCTCAGGTGCAGAAACTGTTTACACGTGTCTTTGCTATTCCCACAGCAGCCAGGTACACCATGCTCAGGTACACAATAGGTCTGCAATAAAAACTGAGGGAATTAAATGGACTGTAAAATTAATTTTTCAATGGATTTAAAAAAAAATTTACTTTTTCTTAAGTCTTCTTAAACCTCCTTTAAAAATAGACTTTAAATTGCCTTTTTAAGGTGAAAGCATGAATAGAATGTTAACCCAGTGAATCAGAGAAGCTTTAGAGTCCCACCTAAAAGAATGTCAAAGGTCAAGCTCAGGTAGTCTTACAGCCTGGTGCCCTCTGAAACAACTATTAAAGTAATATCTTGTGGTACATTTTATAGAAAAACTGACTTCTAGTCAGTAAAAATGACATGGCCTAAGTGATTTTTATATAGGTTTTTAGCTTTCAGATAGCCGCCATAGGGAAGTAACATCAAAACTAAAGTTTGATTGGTGTGGAAAAATGGAGATTTTGTATCTTGAGCATTGATTTGATTTCTGGCCTTCTTTCTCTTTAGAGGAACATTCTAAAACAAACTAAAAAGAAATTGGTAACAATCCATAAATAAATCTTATTTTGTTGATGGTAATAACAATGGAATCACTTTGGTTTGAGACATTCTACATAATGGTTAACATATTACATAAAATAAGACGCATTTAAGTATGTATATTATTGATTTAATATTCTACTAGCTTTCATTTCTTTGGAAGAGGGTAAGTTTTATATGCTTGGAATGCAATTTAAATAAGCCTTACCAGTTTTCCTATTCCCTTCCAGATACAATTTCATATGATATAATTTGTATCTCTGGGGCAGTGGAGGGGTGACCATTGAAGAAGTTTGATAGGGAAGGGCACTTCCTGTGTTTTTGATGAATAAATATAATGCAAAATAATCTTTTTTCTATCAAGGGTCAACAGTATACTTACAAAAAAAGTTTAATAATTATTAAAACAAAGCAGCAAAGAATGAATTTACATTTAAGGCTACTGATAGATTTGACAGTGATAGATAAATCATAGTGCCTGACACCAACAGGTAACTCAATGTTTATTGAATGAATAAAATATAAATATTTCTCATTACTATCAGCTTTTTTTCCCCCTTTTTTTGTCTTTTTTACTGACTGGTAACGGGATCGCAACCCTCAGTGTCACGCCCGCACCACGCTCAGCCAGTGAACGGGAACCGGTCTCCACATGGGATCCAAACCCTTGGCGGGAGCGCCT
>NW_007730262.1:158013-195844 GCF_000696425.1 Galeopterus variegatus | reverse complement strand
TTAAAAATTTTTTTAAACTGTTTTTTGTTTATTTTGGTGGCTGGCCAGTACAGGGATCTGGGAATACGAACCCTTTGACCTTGGTGTTACAACTGTGCTCTAACCAACTGAGCCAACTGGCTAGCCCATGTTTTTGTTTCTTAAAAATGTTAAACAGAGGTTCTAATGTCCATAAAATGATGACATTAAAAATGATTCCACATATGAATATGTTAGATTTGCCATGTTTTTTTCACGTTCCTTTAAATTCGGTGACAGATTAAATATGGACACATATCATGCAGCTTCTCCATCTAGAGGTAGAATATGTTTCGCTACCCCTTTAATCTGGGCTGAACTTGTGACCTGCTTTGACTAACAGAATGCAGTACAAGTGACATTGTGCAACTTCTGACCCAGGCCTCAAGAAACTGTCTAGCTTCCATTCTTGACCTTGTGGAAAAATGCATTTACCATGAAAGAAGCCTGAACTTCCTTCTGGAGAGGCCATGAGATTTGAAGTGCTGGGTTGACAGCTCCAACTAACCACCAGACATGTGAGACCACCCTGCACTGCTGGGCCCTAGCAGAGCCTTAAGATAACTACAGTGGCATGAGTGACCTCAGGCCAGACTAGCAGCAGGATCCACCTGGCTGAGGCTGGCCCAAATAGCAGAAGCGTGAACAATCATTTTAAGCCATTGAATTTTGGGTGGTCTGTTATACACATCAATAGATAACAAATATACCTTCAAATACAAATACATTTCTTGAGCCCTCTTTCTTTCTACTCTATCTTGCTGGTTCTTTTCACTTTTCATCTTGGTCTCAGTCTATTTATTCTGTATTTCTGGGCTTTTAAAAATATCTCCCCCTTGTTGTTTTCTCCACCATATACAAGTATTGATTACGTTTTTGCTAGTGGGTTTAGCATATATATTTAAGATCAATATAAGAAGAGTCTTGCATTCCAGGATCCAGAACGATATAACCATCACCCAAAACTCTGTCAGGGAAGTGGGTTATGTCACCCTTGGCCATAGCATCACAGATATGTAAGAATGTGTAAAAGAGCAACACATTAAACTGTCAGCATTAAATCTAAAATACCATTGAGAAAGATACACTGAGAAGTCCTGTTTCTTTACACTTTCCAGGTAATAGTGAATCATCTTTTCTGAGCTGACACCCAGAATGAATTGCCTTTTCACAGAGCTAAATCAGATTATGGGATTAAAGTATCAAACCCACACCTACATTTACTTACACATTATACAAGTAAGATACTCATAATATATTTGAGTTCTCCAAACACACACCTTAGCCAGAAATTCTGGGCCTCTGGCACCCATTACTATGTAAATTCTCATGTAAACCTCAGCTAGGGTCTTTACCTATCCCTCTACTTGGGCCTTCTGACTGGGAGGGAGGCATAACTGGTGTTGGGAAAATAGAATAATTAAACCAGACCGTCTCACCTTAGGTCCGGTTGGGGGTGGTGTGGTGCGTTCTTTATGGGCAGGTTGTGTGTGGGTGGAATTAGTGCACCCGTGCGAAGCTGCCACCTTGGCTGGAGTTTACTGCCTTGGGCTGCCACTGCCACACAAGCAGCCATGCCTTTCCAACCTGCGGCTTCCAAGGACCTGTTTGCCAGTTACCTAGCTCATAGACCTGCATGTAAAGGGTCTGGTGACCCAGCCTGGCATATGAAGGGCTTGTGACCCAGTCTGGAATGGGCTTGAGGGGTCTGTGAGCTCCAGACACAGCCCTAGCTTGACAATTGGTCCAGTCAGGGCAGGATTACTGGCAGGTGAAAGAATGCTACAATTGGTGTAGTTGGCAGGATTCCGACATTAGCATAGTGCCACAATTGGCATAGTCTGTGACAGGATTCCGAGCAGGTAAAAGAGCCTGACAACTGGCATGGTTGTGTAGCTTTACAACTGGTTACCATGTGACTATGTTACAAATGAATCACGATGTGGCAGCAGCTCCAAGATGACTAGCAATCGGCTTAATCTCATGCCTATCAGATAAAAGAACACATCTGTAGTCAGCTCTCTGCTGATTCAGTGAAGTCATTTAGGCCCACACCATGCTTCCAAGCAGGCCTATGTGCAAAAAATACTAAGAAAACTGAGTGTTAACTATCTTTTCAACACTTTCTGGAAGGAGATTTCACTATCTCCCTTTGCAACACTTTTTCACAGTCCTTATAAAGAAATATTTTAAAGTCCAACATGATCCTAACTGGTAATTTACACATGATACATTTTATTTCTCCTAACAGGAAATAGAAAACACCTCCTCTTTAGAATTATAGAACCATATTTATTTTTGGTTTTGTTATTAGTTCCCTCTTGTGTGCCCTCTTGTCCAGGGTATATAAAGAAAACAAATTCTCTAGAAGATAACCAGCAAAGCTAGATTGTCCTGGGGTATTCCCAGTGCATGCTCCCACTCACAAATGCCTACACTCACACAGTATGAACACCAGAAAGAGAACCAGCACTCTGGGTTTGTTTTCCCCTTCTCAGCTCATGGCACAGCGATGTAGAAATATTTGAAGTCCCTCAGGAAATGGCAGAAATGGAGAGAGTCACAAAAAATGTAGATCATTATACCTTCCGGTTGAGTACTTCGTTAATCTGTCCCCTTTTTCACCTGCATGTGATATGCAAGCAAGGTTGACTGGAAAGATGGCTTGAAAGGATCTGACTGTACTGTCGTCCATGATATGAATTTGCTTTCCCTTCTCCTTGCTTTAGTTATGATATTACACTACTTCTTTGTGACCTCATAATGATTCCTCTAGTATCTATAAAACTCATTTCATCCCAATTTTAAAAGTGCTAAATGCAAATGCTGCAATGCAAAAGTGCTGACTACCCTGGTAAATATTTAAGTGGACTGGGACCTTTGCTAACTGTAATTAACTCTCTTCTCTTCTCCTTATCTTCTTGACTCAATTTTTCTTTAATTTCCTGTGCTTCAAAAGCAGAATTCTAGTTTGCCATTTACTATTTGTGAGGAATGTCATGGTCAGTTGGAGAGTTAAGTTATCCAGGAAGAATGGGCAATTTTTACTATGCTTATAAGTAGAGGTAGTTTATTTTTCTTATCTCCCTGCTACATTGTACTCTCTAGCTGCTGCTTGCGTGCATTCTCTCTCCTGAGAGCTCAAGAGAGATGCATGGACATATGGACATATCATAAAAACCGATCATCACTAGTAAGTTCAATTTAGTTGTATGAATAATTACTAAAAAGTAACAGAATTATTATAAAATTTTAAGTATCTATAACTGATGATTAGCAAAGGCACTGAAGGTCATATATCTTCACTTCTATACAATGTTTCCTACAAGGCTGATGAAACACTGCTTTGCTTCTAGACTCTCTTTACAGCTAATTACTAGTTGAGCACTTGGCTGTACAGTTATAACATTCTGCCATATCTACCATTTTATATATGATTGATTTGTACATTTCTATCTTCTAATTGGGTGCATAATGATGATCAATATTAAAAAGTTGGTGATACTTTTTTCTTTGTATTTTTAATTTACAACCTGATTTTTAGAAATATGTTAAATAAATATGATTTAAAATAAATCTATTAAACCATTCTGAAGTTAACTATTACTTCACTTAATCTCAGCAAGATGCTAATTACCAGAAAATTCTACTGCATATTTTGCAAATCAATTAAAAACCATTCAAATCTGGTTTGCACTTGTGCATAAGGGTAAATTATATAACATCTTATCTCAGCTCCTGTGAAGAGGCCATTTCCAGTTGACATTTCCAACTTCCTAGAATTCTTCTTTGTCTAATTAAGCACGCATGCACACACGCATGCATGCATGTGCCTGGGGATGGGGGTGGGAAACTTGACAGAGATAAACAAAAGAAAACTGTGTCCACTGATCTAAGCCTTAAAAAGATGTAAAAATTTTTCACTCAGATCTTATCAGTGACTTACTGCAGTTCATATATTTCTATTCTGGATCCTGAACCGAGCAATTTTGGGCAAATATTTGCTAAAGCCAACAGTGAACTGAGTGTGACAAGGACAGAGGACAAGCATTGTCTTTAGGGATCTTTCAATGCTAGAGCAGATGGATAATCATGGACCAGTCACTTAAATTAATGCCTTTGAAAAGCAAAATACTTTTTTTTTTTTTAAAAAAAGATGACCGGTAAGGGGATCTCAACCCTCGGCTTGGTGTTGTCAGCACCACGCTCAGCCAGTGAGCTAACCGGCCATCCCTATATAGGATCCGAACCCGTGGCCTTGGTGTTATCAGCACCGCACTCTACCGAGTGAGCCACGGGCCGGCCTGAAAGCAAAATACTTTTTACCCTGTGACATTTCTTCACTCATTTTCTTCATCTGTAAATTTGGAATAATCCTAAGTAATCTATAATGGTGTAAACATGTAATCAATGTCTTAATGAATGGGTGTTGTATCATTATAATGTGGTGGGGACAGTATATAAAGTATTAATTTGAGTATTTTTTCTCTAGTTTATTTTTTTGTCCTCCATGGTACCACCCAGTAGAACAAGGTCTCAAGGCAGAATTAAGTTCAGTTACAAAAAATAAAGAAAATTATATTTCTTATGTACCTGTATCTGTGGATTTTAGATTCCTACCCATTATATGTATCAAAAGTCTAAGACTTCTAGGATCTTTTAAGATTGAGTGCCAAAATTAAATGAATGAATAAATAAAATAACCTGTTAAAATAAGTTATATATATCTGTCCACACCAAGGGAGTCTTAATGCAACGGTCAGATCACCCGTTTTTCCTTCTGGTGCTATTGCTTTAAATTTAAATTATTCTGCTTTCAGAAAATGACATAGGCTGGTATCTGGCTTAAACCTAATGAACCTCAAGCGAATTCCAATTTTGAACCTGCAAATTCTTCCAGAATTTGGCTTTCAAAAACCCCAGTACATTTGAAGGTCAGTAGCAAGAAAAAAAGAGAGGAAGGACTATATTGTTTTAAGTCAGAATTTAGTCATTCCTTTTACCCTTTAGAGAACCTTGGACCTTCTGCAGAGCTCTCTGGGAGATCTACTCTAATCATAATTGAAAATCTGACTACATTTTTTTCAGGCTACAATGCTTCACTGCCATTATTATAGCTAAGGCACACAGAGAGTGGGAAGGACTGGAATCATTTTGACTGCTGACAAATATTTTTGTCCATTAAAATATTTTTTTTCTTTTTTTTTGGTAATGTATATATAAAGGTACTTAATCCATTTGATTGGGTTACAAAACCAGTTGTCTTAATGCAGTGAGCAAAATGTTATTTGTTTTTCTCTCTTCTTTTTAAGTATATTTAGCATTTAAAAAATGAAAATAGTCTGTGGGTTATAAATGGAAACAAAACAAAAAACAAAAACTAAAGACAGGTTGATTAAATACAATTCAAATTAATCTCAGTAGTACTGAGGTGCAGAATACTAGTGGAGGCTTGAATCTATGCATGGGGCAACTTTCTTTATTCAGTGTTTTAGAGATGGATCTACTTAGATAGAAATCAACCACAAAGGAAAAGTCAATTTAGTTTATCTTCACTTTTGACTTTGAGAGGGAGTTTCTGGCTAGCACAGCATCCTTTTCAATTTGTTTCAGTATAATGTGTAGCAGATACACTTGATTAATGAACTGATTAGCAACTTCTTTAATTATTTTCCAGTAGTTTTTTTCATTATCAAAGCTGCAACGAATCCTTAAAGTTAGTGTTCTTCAACTGTGGTACTGCAAAAACTTTAAAAACAAGTTTGTTTTCCTAAAAACAGTGAACAGAAAATATGAAAAATGTCTACTTGCAAAATAGGTTCCAAAGACCTCTCTTACATATAAATCCTTTATCTTTCATTTCTGTAAAAGCTGTAAATGTAAGGGATCACAAAGCTTTTACAGCAAAACATAATAGTCAAGATTATACCAAGCAACACAGAGAAAATTCTGGATTTTGTTAATAATTCAGTAATCTTTAAGCCATATTATGTGTAGAAACAACAAAATGGAAATATTTGTCAGTTTAAAACAAAAATAAGCCAGGCTAGATGTTGGATTTGACCTCTGTATTAATTACTTCTGCTGCCTCACAAATTACCCCAAAAGTTAGTGTCTCAAAACAATAAACATTTACGATTGTTTCCTCAGAGTCAAGAATCCAGGCTTAGTTTAGGTGGTGCCTCTGGCACAAGGTCTATCATGAGGCTGCACTCAAGCCATTGGCCAAGGCTTCCATTTCATCTGAAGGTTCAACAGGGAAGGACCTTCTTCCAAGCTCACTCACATGGTTGCTGGCAGCCATGTGTTCCTGGACATGTGGGTCTCTCTATAAATAGCTTAAGTTGTGCATACAACATGGCAGCTAGTGATCCATGAGACAGAGAGAGAGAGCACACAAGATGATAGGAAACCACAGTATTTTTATAACCTCATTTCAGAAGTGACATCTCATCAGTTTTTCCATATTGCATTGATAGAATACTACACTCAAAGGGCAGGAATATCAGGAGGCAGGAATCATTACAGACCATCTTACAGGCTGTTCACCACACCTACTAATCTGTTAAAATTAAGTGAATATATCTACTTACATAAATTTGAGCCTTATGATAATATCACCCTTCCAATCTCTGTCCCTTCCAATCTATTCTTCTATGATTGCCCAATAGACATTCAAATACCAGATGTGATTTTGAAATTCTACTGCTCAAAACCCTTTAAAGGTTCCCCAGTACATAGCGAATGACGTTCAAACTCCCCAGTCATGTATTTTGTCTTCCATGACCTGACTTCTCCTCTAGTCGCACTGGACTACTTGTATGCCCATATAATTTAGTTTTTACTTCTATAATAGAATTATGAATATGAACTGTAATACAATTATTTGAATATATGTTTATCTCCTCCAATGAACTGTATGCTCCTTGAAGACAGAAATTATGGTTTGTTCAGCTTATTTTTCAACCCTACAGCACCTAGCACAATACCTTGTTTATAACTGGGCAGTAATAAATGCATTAAAATTAATCAATTGTGCATAATTTTATATAACTCAGGTTTGTATTGGATCCCACTCAATCTGATTACATGTTCTTTGGTGACAGTGTTTTATGAGGTTTCAGGGTACATGATTTCTAATACAGTATTTAAACTTACTTGAAAAGAGTGTAACTGGGCTGTTGGATTTATGGGAGAGAGGGTGTGAAGCCAAAATGCCATAGAAGGAGAAGGTAAATGATCCAGTGCAGAAACTCTCCAAAAAGATGTTTCTAGAGTGGAATATTTGAAAGCATTGGTAATTTAATATACTCTGGTACAAATATGAAATGGCTATGTGTCTTTCATTACATTTGTCATACCTTTACAATATTCTATTTAAAAATAGCTGGTCAAAGTGTTGAGGATAATTTTCATGCAGTTAGAATGTGTTAAGACCAGACTAATAAAAATTTTTAAAAGTTAAAAAGCTGACACACATGACATTTTCATTCTAAAGAGCCAGAAGTGCTAACATGTCTTCCTATGGTCAATAATACATCTGAGTGCTTTGACAACAGGGGTTCTTATTCATGGAAAATTTCAGATTGAGTACTCAAGGTAAAAAATGATATTAAGTTTTCAAAGAGATTTATTTAGTCTTTGTCAATAAAATGCCATGTATTATAATAGCTAAGCCTGAGTTTGCATTGACACATTTGAAACTTATACTATTTATGTTGCACTTAGCGACATTTTCATCTAATTGCTCATTTAGTAAACTCCTTGAAATTCTTAGAATTCCTTGGTATTATAAGTGTTTCATTTGTTTGGCATCTCTATGAAGTATAAAGCAACTGTCTCTTTTAGATTGTGCTTTTCCTAAGGATGCCTAAGAGATTGGAATGAACACTCTATTCCCTGTTGTTTGTATGAATTGTGTTCACTGATGTTACCATGTACTGGTACCATAGTCTTTTAATCATTTTCTAGTATTTTCATATTTTCTATAACATATAGTGCTTGAAACACTGATTAATAATCTGTATATCAGCAAATATCAAAATACATTAATTAGCATACTTTGTTATTTAAAAAATATAAAGCCAGATGATAATGACCTTGAGCATTATCTGATGTTTATCAATATTACAAAACCATCTTATGGTATCTTAATTTTCAGGAAATTTCTATGGATTTTAGGAATTCCAACCTCATATCTCATATCAAATTCAATTTTCCCAATATACCTATTTTTATATGTTTTAATTTAGAATAATTTTAGTTTTTTAAAATTGCAAAGAGTGTACAAGAGCTCTCATATACTTTGTGTCCACTTTCTCCTATTGTTAATATCTTAGTGTGATACATTGCTCAAAACTAATGAACCAACATTGATAAATTATCATTAAAGTCCATACTTTATTCAAATTTCATTAGTTTTTACCTAACATCCTTTTTCTGTCCCAGAATCTCATCCAGGATATCACATAAACAAGCAGCTATCATATCTCTTTGGGTTCCTCTAGACTGAGACTGTTTTTCAGTCTTTCCTTGTTTTTGATGACCTTGATAGTTTTGGGGAGTAATGGTCAAGTATTTTGCAGAATGTCCCTCAGTTTGGGTTTGTCTTATGTTTTCCTCATTAGACTGGGCTATTATGTTTTTGGGAGGAAGACTACAGAGGTAAAATGCCATTCCTATTACATGAAGACAACATATTGTTTACATATCTTATTAATAATGATGTTAACCTTGATCATCTGGCTGAGGTAGCCAATTAATCTAATTTTCATCATTTTTGTTTTTCCAAAAGAAATCAGAGACTTAAAAGTAACTAGAAAGTTGTCAGGTAAAAAATTTGTTTTACCTACTTCACCCTACATATGTAGTATATATGAAGATTTCAACATGAGGATGTTGAAATCTTTTTTTCATTGAAACACTAAAATCATTGGCTATTTATAGGAAATGCTAAATAGAAAAGATGAAAATTTTTAAATAAAATTTTAGAATTAAAAGATCAAAATTAGGGTCACACTGAATACAAGTTGCCTTTTATACAGTTTACTAAAAACATACAATATCGAGTGGCAACAATTATACAAATATTTTATACAATACTAATATAATACAATTTTAATCTCTTTCATTGTGATATTTGAAGATTCTCATCTTCAATTCTAGAACATGGCCAAGATATTTATTAAATGAATGATGTACATAATTTATAAGAATAGGTATGAATGCAACCAGGTTGAAAATTTTAAGTAATCCCAGCCATAATGAATTTAGGCAAAATGCAACAGTAGAAGAAAGGAAGAATAGAAGAATATAAATTAGATGGAACATGACTAAATGAATAAGGGGATAATTTGTTAAGAAGATGAAAAAGCAAAGGCTGAAAAGTTAAAAAAAATAAATAAATAAATTCCAGAAAAAAAGATTGGAAACTACAGAATTCAGAATATTTAAAAAAAAAATTTTTTTTTTTCAGGAAGCATTGAAATTATGTTTATATATTCCTGGAGTACAACCTGTTAGGGAGCATATATACTGATTCTGAACACATGTATTGATTCTAGAGGAAAAATCATTTGCTTTTAATTTCTGTTTATTTTAATTGAGTTAGAATGAGTAGACTACTCAATGGAGATAGATCACTGTGATTCCACAGAGAACAATTTCCTTTATTAGGACACTGTCAAAAGAAATCAACTGGATTCTTTAGAAAATTACCAGAAGAAATTATTGCCCCTCCCCCCCCCCCCCCCCCCCCCGCTTCCCAAAAGAAATTAACACAAGATGACTTGTAACCATTATGGTAAAGGTAGGTTCTGGAAAGAATCATCAATAGTTGTTCAATCTAGTGGGGGAGTTTGACATAGAGCAATATATTTACATGGTCTTAACGTGCTTCCTCACAGATTGCTTACTGGTTGAAACAGGGAAAATAATACTTATAAAGTGGAGGCACTCGGTGAGACATTGATGATCAAAATTAACATCACCAACGAGGAATGAAGAGACACTGTGTGCCATACTTTGCTTATGTAGTATTCCAGACATGAGTGTATATCCTGAATGTAATCATGAGAGAAATTCCAAATTAAGGAAAGTTCTAGAAAACAACTGACCAGTATTCTTCATATTTAACAATGTGATACAATGTCATGAGGAACTGTTCCACATTAAGAAACTAAAAAGACATGACAACTAAATGCCATATGTAATCCTGGACTGGATCCTGTATTGGAGGGGAAAAATGCCAAAAAAGATATCATTGTGGGGCTGGCTGGTTAGCTCAGTTGATTAGAGCATGCTGTTATAACACCAAGGTCAAGCGTTCAGATTCTCATACCAGCCAGTTGCCAAGAAAAGAGAGAGAGACAGAGAGAGAGAGAGAGAGAGAGAGAGAGAGAGAGAGAGAGAGAGAGAGAGAGAGAGAGAGAGAACATTGGGACAAATGACATAATTGGAATATGGACTGTTGATTAGATGAAAGTATTATATTAATGACAAATTTCCTGAGTTTGGTAATGTTACCATTGTTACCTAAGAGAACAGTCTTGTTCTTAGGAAACAGTCACTGAGTATTAAAAAGTAAAAGTGCATAACAAAACAAATGTGGCCAAATGTTTAAAACCATGAATCTGAGTAAAGGGTATACAGGAATTTTCAGCATCATCCTTGTAACTTTTCTGTAAATTTGAAATTATTGCAAAATAAATTAGAAATAAAGATGAGTTTAGGGACCCCAATCCAGAGGGCTTATCCACTAAGATAAAAGTTGACCAATTACATATTAAACATAGCAGGCAAAAAAACACTTTTCAACATCAATCTCAAGCCTCTGGAATAGCTCACTCTTTGGTGCAAGTCAACTGCCATATCCTCAGGACACTCACGCAGTCCATGGAGTGGCTCCTCCTAATGAGGAGGAGCTATTTTCTTAAGATGGGTTTTATTTTATGTTAAATGAGAAGAAGAAACATTCACCAGTTTAAGATTGTTTCAGCGGTATGCTAATGACATTTACTTCAGTTATAATGGATTGATGCATTTCTTCAAACGGGATCACAAGAGAAAACCAGTGCAGAGCTAAAGCTGTACTTCTGGATTTTGGATTTTTTTTTTTGCATTTTGTTAACCTATTTTTAACTCTTTCCAATTCTGAATAGTTGCCTGCTGGCAGAGCCACTTCCTCTGTTTCAAACAGTCTGCTTGCCCAGTCTAAGGGAAAAGCCTCTTTCTGGGCATGACCCTGGGTCACACTTTAAGATGGAATCAGATTTAGTGGCAGTTAAGATTTGGCATAGACTAGAATGCAAAATGAAATGTAGAAGTTTTACAGCTCACCAAACTGCCTCTGCATTCACTAAGAAAAAAATGTTCCAAAGCATTCAAGCTAGCTTTTCAGAAATATTATAGTTGTAAAATCTGTGACACCAGTAATAGTTGTGCCAAGCATGGGTTTTATTTTAGTAAGTTGTTTACCTATGCCAATATTTAAGTGTACTTCTGTGCAAAAAGATGTGGATAATAGTTCTCTTTATAGAAAAATCAATGTACCCAAATAGTCATAAAATATAACAGTGTGTACATGTACATGCATTATGCAAGTACAAATAGATCTACATTGTGCCAGATGTGATCTAATCATCCTGGAAGTTCTGTTTAGGTATATGATATTAAAAAGTGCTGAACAGGCTTTTTCCCTCAAAGTGAAGCCATACATTTCACATTACTACTAGCAAATTATATTTGACATGTAATTCTAAAATGAAGTTACTCTAATCTAAAGTAATAGGGCAACAACAGGAATAAGCAATGAAGCCGTTCATAAGACAAAATGGATTCTAAAATTCTAGAGAGTTTTAGTTACAAGTAATTAGAAATGCAATTTACAGCACTTAAAATGTATTTCTTTTGATGGTTAATTACATTAGAACAGCTATTGTTCGAAATGGTGATGGACTAATAAATTGTAATAATCACCTCTCTAAAAATTGGATTGCAATGTTTTAATAAGCAGTCTATACGACGAGAGAAATCTATTTTTTCCAACCTTGGAAATTTACTTCAGTAAAGGACTAGGTTGGTATATACATGGATGCATATAGATACATGCACATAGGAGATAAATATTATGTGTGTATAAGAAAATACACATTTAATTATGATTTTGTAAAATAGAATGGGCCTCTAAATGGCCTTTTATTTGTAATGTATACTACGTCTTTACAAATTCGGGTAGTACAAAAGTTTTTGTTAGAACACATATCACTTCTAAAAATCATCTCAGATTTATGATGGCATGATTTGGGTCTAAGAAGATCTCTCTGGATACAGGCTCCCTCCTCTAAAGCTATGAATGCTATCACTATTTCCACTGTTAGAAACAAAGAAAAAAAAAAAAAAGGCCAGCCTGGGGTTCACTTGGGAGAGTGTGGTGCTGCTAGCACCAAGGCCACAGGTTCGGATCCTCATATAAGGATGGCCGGTTGGTTCACTTGAGAGAGCGTGGTGCTGACAACACCCAGCCAAGGGTTAAGATCCCCTTACTGGTCATCTTTTAATAAAAAAAAAAAGAAAAGAAAAGAAAAAAGAAAAACAAGAAACAAAGAAAGGAAAGTAAGGGAAAGGAGAGGAAAATAAAAGAATGCAAAATAGAAGTGGAAAAGGACAGGAGCAAGGGAAGAGTGGGAAAGAGAAGGGGGAAGGGAAAGGGAGGGGAGGGGAGGGGAGGGGAGGGAAATCCCCATATTCTAGACGGCTGCAAAAACTCACTTATACCAGTACACTGACCATAGGAAGAATGACAGTCATTAGGAAAATGAACAACCTAAGGTTTTGGTCACAACCAATTTTGCTACTCTATAAATAACGTGAATTGCTTTAATTTTAAATATAAGATCAACAGCAAATGGGTAGCTCTGTGTTAAAAAAGAAAAGAAAAAAGGTAGTGATGAGAACATGTCATGAATTTGTTATATAATTTTTAAAGAAGTCTTACTGAACATTTATTTTATATTTTTGGAGATAATTTTTCTACTCATCTGGTCAGTATGCCACATATCCTCTCCCCCTCACACACATGCACACCTGTTCCAATCATTGGCTCAAGACATCTCACTAAAGATAGAAATTAAAACCAATTTCAACTAGCTCCAGCTCAGAAATGATAAATAATAGCTTCTTGCATCCTTTTCTTTGACCACCACCTCCTGGGCTTCCAGCTCTTTCATGTAGTAACTCCTAATATATCTGCTTTTCAGTTTCAAAAGCATTTCATATTTCTGGACCTCTCCACTTTGTTTTTAGCTATCAGCCTCTTCCAGTCCTAACCTCTTTCCCTCTTCAACCTAGAGTCCATGGTTGATCTATTGTTTTCTTACAGATTTTGGCGGTTGGCTAACCCAACAACAATTTCCAAGTACCTTCTCCCTTGCCTTTAGAGGTGGGTAAACTAAATACTCACTTTACCAGTGTCCTTTGCAGTAAGACATGTAACACAGTTCTTGTCAGTGAGATGCAAGTGAAAGTTTACTTTGATAAAACAACAGATTTAGTTGACCTTTCTCTCTTTCCCCCTTTTCCGGCCGTGAATGCAGATATGATGCCTGAAGCTAAAGGGAACTATCTTGTGACCATGAAGGAAAGGTGAAAAGAATGATGAGAATTCTAGCTTTAAAATAACTGAGCCACTCAACCAAAGAGCCTCCTACCTCCACACTTACGTGAGAATGATAAGTGCTTATTTGTTTAAGCCACTCTAAATCGGGTTAGCTGTTACTTCCAACCAAAGACATTCCTAACCACCATCTTGCTAATTCCTCAATTCTTCTGCCCAATTATATTTCTCTCAAACTTTGCGGGCAAAACTCCAACTGTGAATCAATGATACAGGGCAACCGATCCCTATATTTCTACCCAAGTTGATGATGGTTACTAGAGAAAATCACAGAGCCATATAGACTGATGTTACTGTAAATTCGTGGACCACAATTTTAACTGAGCCCATCATGCCTTCCATGTTTCCACAGTCATTTTACTTATCCACTTCAAATCTATGACCTTATCACCATCATGGCTTCTATACCCACCACTCCACTGAAACTGTTTGCATTCAAGGTCTCCAACAATCTACTTATAAAATCCAAAGAACTTCTTAATACTTACCCTCCTGTTACTACATCCAACGTACCTCTCTGAAGCATGTCAGTATCAACTACTCCCTCCTTATTGAAACAGTTTTCACTAATTCTTAGGCCACTCTCCTTCTACCTCTCTATTATTTTTTTTGAATGGATTCCAGTTCCCTGGTGCAATTTTCTATACTGTCATCTATTTTCTTGGAAATATTAATCATAGTAATTTTTAAAATCATAATAATTTTGAAATCTATGAGAATGCCAAGTATCTGGATTGTTTGTAGGTCTATTTCTATTATCTGATTTTTCCCTTGGTTCAGTTTCTTCATATGCCTATTAAAGTTTGATTGAATACAGACATTTTGTTTGAAAAAACTGTAGAGGCTCTGGATGATATTTTCCTCCAGAGAGGGTTCATCATATCATTTATAGGTAGCTAGAGTAGAGGCAGGTCACCTTAACCTAAAAGTGGAATGACTAAGAGGTTGAGTTGCAGTGTTTTAAAAGTTCAGTCTGCATCTAGTTCACTCTCATTCCTAAAGGGTAGGTTCTTCAGGGGTCCCAACTGAAATCCTGGGGCATTTCCTGAGGTCACTTCTCCACAGAAGGTCCTGAACATTAATGTTTGTTTCTTCAACACTATGAGACTAGAGAAAACTCCACTCTGCTTTGCAGCTACTTTTTCCTTGACTAGTTAGGCTTTCTGATGCCATGTACAGCTTAAAAATTTGGCACGTCTAGAGGTAAAAACTACTGAGTGTCAAATTCATTTCTCTACACGTCCATTCTCTTCAGAAGTTTGACCCCTCAAGTGATGACTGCATTGATAGCCCTCAATTTTCTTTTCTCCCCAGCCCTATCAGGTAACTGAACCTCTGATGACTTCTCTGTACCATGTACCAAGAATTGGCAAATGCCCCAAAGGGAAATATGCCTCACTTCTCTGTAGTTCTCCTTACTCAAGATTTTATCTTCTCAAGCCCTGGTTCCTTGGCAACTTTCTGATGCCTTCAAGCAGACATTTTGTCTTTTACCTGGCTTCTGTAGATGTTCTTGGTAGAACGCTGTTCTGCTACAAGTTACTACATCATTGCCAGAAGTAGAAATCTCTCTTTGGCTATTTTTTTTCCAGTTCTCTCTCCAGGCTCCTTGTCATATGATTGACTCTGAAATATTATTTCTTCTGCTAGGAACATATGCCTCTCATCTCACTTGACTTTCCCTATTTCACTCCCATACATCTTTCAGTATCAGTTTAGAATGCCTTGGGAAGTGTTTCCTAATTCCCAAAGTGCAACACAGTTGAAAACTTTTTTCCTTTATCTCCCTCTGATTCAACCTTTCACATTTAAGGTAGCACACTCCCAACATTTCCTCCCCTATTCCAAGATCTATCCCATACAACAGAAAACAAGCAAACAGAAATTCAAATCAATAACTCTCTCAGTTCATGCGAGCTTTGTAGTTTTCTTTCTCTGTGTCATCTTTTCAGAGTGTGGCTCAACTTAGCCTTTCTTAGCATGAGAACTGACTAAGCAAGAAAGAACTCCTTTTTTTCTGGATGATGGTGCTTGTGGAATGGTACAGTATATTGTTTATTTATTTAATTCTTTATCTTTCCCATTTGTCCCTTCTCCTCAAAATTTTCCTCTGGCACCATATCAAAGTATCTTCATCCTCCTCTGTTTTATTTTGATCACTAGTCAAAAACTGACCTCAGTCATAGTATAGTTGTCCCAGTATAAAACCCTAATAACCAAAAACAGAAAAGTACAAGTTCACAAGTTTTAAAATTCAGTTAGACTTGATAAAGAACAAGTATCATTTAAAATCTTAAAAAATTCTCATGAGTCCTATTCTGAAACTTCACAATCTCCATCTACTTCATCTTATAATTAAACCTGTTTTTTCTCGAGCACCACCATTCAAGTCAAAAATATACAATTATCTTATTCAATGTTATCACTTCTGTTTAATTAGTACTGTCACATCATGAACGTGTTCGCCACTGCTTCACTGCAAATGTATAGTATTTCAGTGACATTATTGGCCATCCTGGGGGAGCCCAGCTACCATTTATAACATTGCTTTGGTGGGAAAATGCTTTACAGATTCCAAACAACTGACATTCAGACAAAGTTTTCCCACTTGAGTAATCAGGATTCAAACACTAATATGCCCTACATCTGTCTACAAGCCATTTATAAGATGGGGACTGCCCGTATTTGAAAAACACATGCTGGTATGTTACTCTTAATCAAGGCAAAAAAATTTTACAATGATGAGGTTGCATGCCTGGATTTTTCTTCCTAATTTTCAATTATATTCCTCCATTCTATCAGATTAGATTCAAGTAAATCCTAAAGAAAATTCTGTCAGTATAACAGATGCTCTATGTTTAATCTTTTTATAATAATTTTCAACATGTAAGACACCAGTTAAGGATTCAGGTATAGAAATCTCTCAATAATTACAGTAATCACAGTTTTTCAGAACCAAGTAGATGTATTGGGACAGATGTTTTGTTTTTCAAATTCCACCTAATGAATTTAAAATTTCTCTTTCACTAGCAATGGACCTGATCAACATACTAATGTTGTATGTCACTGCTTACCAGCATTAATTAGCTTGGGAGAAGCAGAGGAGGAAAAGGACAACAGCTATGTCTAGGGTTGGGGCTGCAAAGCCGGGAGCAACTGAAGAATTGTGTAGCAAGTAAATGAGAAGTGCTCTTGAGTACAGTGCTGAAATGGCTGACAGCAGAGTCATAGTTGGGTAGGGACAGAAATGAGACCAAGAAGGAAAACTTGAATGTGACAAAGGCTTGTAGAATTCTACATGGAAAAGCCCAAGTACAGTGGGTGTGATGGACTAGGAAAGGTGGAAGGAGAAGTGCCTGTGTCCAAATAAGAGAATTTTAGAGTACCGAGAGGTACAACAGTTTCACTATACAGTGAAATCTAAATTGCTGATCACTGGATCTAGGGGATCAATGAGAGGCTTGAGTCATAGTTGACTCAAAGGGTTTGAATCTAGGTGACTGGGTTCATTACTGTTACAGATGGGGAAGGTAGAAGGAGTAACATGGGTTGGAGGGAAGACATACTCAGCACTGCAGGGATGGGCACTAAAAATGGTATAATATTCAATTTTTATTTTTAGCTTTTTGTTAACAAGTGACAAATGGATATGGTGACATTAGTTTTGGTTTGGCATTCCTTCTCAAATGGCCCGATCACAATTTTTTTCCATTACCACGGATTCAGCAAGAAGAGATTCTATTTTAAGACTACAAGAGCAGTGGCATTTTGCCCTTCAGTTTGACGGGTCACTTTAGGATAACCATTCAAATCGGCCTCATGTTCAGTGTCACAATCATCTGTGTAAAGCACCCTCTGCATGACTGTTTCGAAGAAATGTGTGGAGGCTACGATCTGCTCAGGGGAAGAAAAGCTTTCCCAGAGAAAACTACACACTCCTGCTTGAGGTCATTTTTGTCAGGAAACAGGTCTGACAAGGCTCCACTGATACTAACTCAACCTGCCATTCCAGGGTATAGTCGTCTAAAGATGACGATGAACTTCTCTGGACAGTCAAAATTGTGAAGTGATTGCCAGAGGCCTGGTTTCCTGACATTGATCAAGGTCAGATTTATGTATTTGAAGTAGAAACTAAGAAAGATTTTTCATTTACTGCAGTCATGCAAATTAGGTCCACACTCAAGGGGCATACAATAAACCAAGCCACAGGCAAAAAGAATTTCCATCCAAAAATTCAGCACGTAGCACATAGTCCAGAGCACAAGCAGTTTATTCAGCCCCAGACATTCTCTGTATCATCAGCATCAAAAAGGCAAAGTTGTATGAAACAGTATTGGAACATAAGACTGTATGTGGACTGATAGATTACAGCCCTTTCATGTTTTCATTTTTCCTAATTAATTGATAAGATTGATATCTACAGTAGAAAGAATATGATATTGTATTCTTTAATATCTTAATATTGCACCTCATCTATTCACTTATTCAAACATATCTGAAGGTCTTTTTAAGTTCCAGGTGACATGCTTAATGGTGGATCTAGAAAGATTAATAAGACATGGTACCCCCAGTGAGCTCACAGTCTGATAGGAGAGACAGGCAGGTAAAGAAACAAACATAAGGCAGTGTGGGAGTTCGGTGGGAGCGACATGCTGAAAGTATCATGAGAGAACTGGTGACAGCCAAACTGAGTTTTAAAGGATGAGCAGGAGTTCATCAAGTGAAAAGAATAAGGGAGGGCAGTTCAGGCAGAGGAACACAGTGAGCAAAGTTATGAAAGGATGGATCAATTGGAGGGGGGACAAGACTGGAAGCTGGAATGCCATTTAGAAGGTTTCTGCAGAAGTCTTGGACAAGTAAGGTGAGAGATAGAAATAGGACTATGGCAGTTACAATGGCACACAGGTGACGCATTCAAGAAATATTTAGGAAGTAAAATAGGCAGGATGTGGAGATTGTGAAATGTGGAGATTTATAGAAAAGAAGTCAAGATTCATGCCCGGTTCCTAGCTAGAGTGACTGGCTGGATGGTGGTGGCATCTACAAAGAATCAAAAAAAGGAAGAGATTTTAGAGGAAAAAGCAGAGTTGAGATCTTGATATATTGAATTGAAAGTGACTGTGAGACATCTGGGTAGAATTATCCAACAGGCATTTGGTTACACAAGTCTGAAGTTCCTGGGGGAACTGTAAGCTATAGCTACAGAGTTGGGAACCATTTGCACGTAGACAGATCAAAACATGACAGTGGGTAAGATCACACAGAGAGACTCTTGCATAGAGTGAGAAGAGAAGGGGCTGATGGTGGAACTTGAGTGAACATGAGCATTTAACAAGCAGAGAGAAAAGGAAACATCAACGACAAGGAAAAACAGAAAGATGTTGGAAAAGTCAAAAAAAGTGTGGTCACAAAAACAATCCTGAAGTCCAACTTTGTGGAGAAATCACAAACAACTAGTGAGATGGCAGAGATTCTGAATTTTTTCTGGGGTTGTGTTTTAAGAAAATTAGAGCAAAGGTGCAATACCTTAATTATCTGTGTGTCTCTCTTTCTGGGCAAGTATCTGGCTCACTGTAAGTTATTAGTGAATATTTTTTGAATGAATGTTAACATGGAAATGTATACTGTTAAGTAAAATATAAAGGCACGTGGACATGGAAAGCATCTAAGTCATTTTCATTATGGTACCCGGGGTACTATCTTGTTGGTGATAAAATGGCAAATGAAAATAATGGTAACTATCCAGTGTGGGGAGAGATTTCTCAGGTATAGAAGAATATTCATCACAGCATTTGAAATAGACAAGCTGTATAGCACATACAGACTATTCACTGATGCAACAAATATTGAGCAACTACTATAAATATTTGCCAGACACTGTTCTAGGCACTGGGGAGTCTTTGGAAAACTAGAAGAGTTAAAATATCTTCTCTCATAGAGCTCACATTTCAGTGGGGGAGTAGGAGACAGACAATGAACAAATAAATATGAGAGATCTTCCAAAAGTTCTTGGAAAGGTTTGTACTATCTTTCAATTTCATTTTTTCACAAACTTTTTGAAGTATCCTCGTACATGGCAGGTGGTGATAAATGCTAAGAAGAAAAATGAAGTAGGGTAAGGGGGCAGAGTTGGGGGAATTATTCTATAGTTTACACTAAAATCTACTTAATTCTGACGTCTCATATAAAGATGGTTTGCAATTTTATGAAACAGCATGGAAAATAAACTTAAGAGCCAAATAATTTGGGGAAAATTGTAATAGTATCAATAGCTTAAAACATTTTTAAGTAACATAGAAAATACAAATGAAAGGGGTCATAAAAAAATCACAAAATGGAAGCAACAGCTTCTATTTTAAGTACTATTTTTAATGAGCAAATCTGGTTTTAAAACTGTTATTTTACTTGAATCAGTTCTCACTCCAGCTCTTTTCCTTTTTTTTTTTCAAATATTGCCAGGGGCAGGGGGAGGGGGAATTATGTCATGACACAGCTTCCACGTAGTGACCCCTGGTAGTTGTAGAAGCAGAGGAAATGATTTCCCTTGGCAGGCTGTATTATTATTAGTACTGCCATCCTTTGGCTAATTGAAATTCCAAAGGACAAAGATAACCACTTAAATAAAATAGGATTATGAATTAAAATAGATTTGAATGAGATGTTCAGTCCATTTAATCGTGGTCATTATCTCAAGCTTGTATCTAGGGTTAGTTAGAATTCTTTCAAATCATTTCTATACATATTAGGAAGGGCAAGTATTCTAGATAGGAGTTGGGGACAAAGGAATCCCCCATGAGTCTATTTGCCTCTATCTGGTCTCAAAAATATTTGGGGGAGGGGGGTATGGAGGCACAAAGGGACAAAAGAGAGGAAAACATTCCAATTTTCCACCAATTTGATTTCAAAATTCACCAGGCAGTAAGAACAAAAGTCTTATAAGAAAAGGCATCCTCTTTGCCTCTAGGCTGAAATGAATTATTGTTCCCGAAAGCCCTGCGAGACAGAGGTTTGACTCAGCTAGCTCCTCTTTGGCTGGGATCTCCAAAGGCATGAAAAGAAATAGCAACACTTTAGATAATAAAGTAGGCAAGTCCTTCCTGAATCTGTTGTGTAAAGTGTTAAAAAGCCTTGAGTTCTTTTGCTTGTGATCACCAGCTGCATTTTCTTATGCCCTCAGTTCAAGACAGACCACTAGGGAGGCTGTTCAGTTGTGAACAAAATCTTTATTTTCCCAAATAGGGAAAGTCATGTTCGTGGGCAGGAGGAACATATATTTATTGTTTGCAGTAATGCAGTAATAGTTCTCCTCCTCTTAGCAAAAGCAAGAGCAAACAGAATATTAATAATGACCGTAAGGACAAAAAGTGAGGGTTCCATTTGCCCATAAGGCACATTGTAACTCAATTATCAGTAAAACCCAGTTCTTGCTTTTGCCTTTCTGAAATACAGAATTTGGTTAATTAAACTGCTAATGAAAGCAGTCATGATTTTTAACCAAATGGACCTCAAATTATGAACTATGCAGTTCAGAAGTATTTGTTTACTAAATGCATCAAAGATTTAGTAATGTAGTAATTTAGTAATGTACTGCCTACATTAATCTGCCATATAGACAATTTCATTATGAAACTTAAAAACCGAGAGTCTATACACTAATTGGGGACATAAGTTCTATATAGAGGGGAACAAGAATTCACGAAGCTCGAGCTTATCACATATAAGGATGCAAACACAGTTTGAATGCATATATATAATCTTGCAAATCCATGTTATGGTATAGTTGAAAAAGCACTAGAATCGTCATCAGAGGACATAAGTTCTAGTGTCAACTTTTCTACTAACTAGGTATGGGAACCTGCATAAGTCCTTAACCTCTACATGAAAAGAGGAGTTGGCAAATGTACTTTAAGCTCATTTCCACCTTTAAATTTCTATGTTTCTAAGACCTGTATGCAAATAACTTCTAGTGGCAGATATAGTTAATAACCATAAACTCCTATAAAAGCTGTTTGGTAAAATAGTTCTAGGGCTAACATTTCCTGTACATTTGAAAGCATTTATAATTTGAAAAGAGAATGATGCACAAAGTTGGTGCTCAATAAATGCTTGCAAGTAGAATTAAGATTTTATAACTTGTTAGAAATAAATGAAAATTGTCTTGACTTGGAACTATCAGCAGTCACTTAACTTTGGGGTAAGGAAAGGCAAGGAATGTGTATATGGGGAAAGGGGATTGAGATATGGGAAGAGTACTCATTCCAGAATATACGTTATTTTGTACCACATCTTACAAATGTATTCCATAAATGTAATTGTCTTAGTCCATTCAGGCTGATATAACAAAATACCATAGACTAGGTAACTTATAAACAACAGAAATTTATTTCTCAGAGTTTCAGAGGCTGGAAGTCCAAGACCAAGGTTCCAGTGGTGTCTGGTGAGGGCCTCCTCCTCAAACACCGCACCTTCTCCCTGAGTCCTCACATGGTGGATGGGGCAAACAGGCTCCCTCGGGTCTCCTTTAGAAGGGCACTAATTTCATTCATGGGGCACAGCCTCATGACCTAATCACCTCCCAAAGGCCCCACCTTCTAATACTATCAAATTTGGGATTAGGCTTCAATATGTAAATTTGGGGGGATACACATTCAGACCATAGCCGCAATATTTAATGTGCTTCACAAATGAACACAAAGGCAATATGAAAGTTGTTTGTTGATGAAAAAAGTGACCACAAAGAACATTTCTGTATCATCTCTAAAACTGCTACTGAAGACAATGTTGTTTTTTGTCTTCCATTTTAAACTGTCTTTGATTTGTCATATAATGAGAATTATAAAACATATTATATTTTCTTTTCTGTTTTGGCTTCCAGGAAGTTCACAGCTAAATTTAATGTTCAATAATAGTAACTATCCTTAATTTAGGTATCTGGAATAATTGTCTAAAAGTTTTCCTCTAACTTTAAATCTTACTTTAGTGACCTTTTGTCGTTAACTACCTGAAATCTTTCTGGGAAGTAGATGGGGGATAAGTACACTAATGCATGCAGAGAAGAAAAAGGAAGGAAGGATGGAAATTAGTTGAGTAACTAGCCCTTCTAGAATTTAAATCAGGGATACTAACTTGGCAAAACAGACCAAAGAAAGGTAGCTTTCTGGTTAGGAAGCAATCAACACATACCCATGTTTTATCTAAGTAGAGCAGGAAAACATTTATATATGCTGTATATAGAATTTAGAAGATATTTTAAAATCATAACCTAAAAAAAATTCATTAGAAATCAATCAGCTTTGAGTAATTATTTCCATAAAAGCACTATTATTGTGTGGGAAAAGTTATAACTACTGCCTACATTATGAAAACAGAGAGCAACACAGAACGGAAAATTCAGTGCCTTCAGCGATCACTGGGACTACACAGAGCAACAGGACATTTCAAGAAAAACACGATAAAACATTTTTGCAAATGCAACATTTGGAAACCCTTTGAAGTTGCTCAATTTTAACAGTTTCCTTAAAAAACAAACAAACATCATCTCTACATACATCAAAAATCTTTTTTTATTTCAATTGGAAGAGAAGAAGAAGAAAAGAAGGTCTAAGATAGCTAAGATTAAAGTAAAACGAAATAACATTCTTGTTATCCAGATTTGGTAGGTGAATTTCTTGACTCATTTTTCGAATGCAACATTGGGGAAAGGAGAGAGGATGAATGTGTGGAAAGAACAAAAAAAGTCTAAGGGGCTGCGAAAATAAGTAACGAATAAGCTAACTGACAAAGATTGACAGGTGGATACCGGGGCCACTGTTTAAATAGTAACCTCTTGTTGAAAACGACAGGCATCCCTATCAATCATGGTAACGAGTACACTTCATCTTCTTGGGTATTCTGACGGTTATGCATGGACTACTATTCCTTTAAACATTTTAAAACCATTTTAAAGACATGGAAGCATTTTAAAGAAAAACCAGGACATCTACCTGGTGAACATAATATGCAGCAATAACTATCTGTTAGCCTATTCTTGCAGATCCAGGTGACTTACGATGTATTTGCATCAGGAAAGTTATCCATAAATTTGATTTTTTTTTTTGGAAACAGATGTTTTCAATAGCAATCATGGAAAAGACTAACAAAAGTAACACTACAATGAATCTCTTTTAAAAGTAAGAGATCCCTGGGCGGGAATAGGGTGGGGTGGGGAATCACTTTCTTTGTTTATCAGTTTTGTAAAATAATTTTTATTTATTGGGTTTGCTTACATAGGGCATATCTGTATTCCACTGAGCAAAAATGAAGTAGTCTGCCTGACTTTGGCATCTGAAATTACAGCTATCGAAATGTGCTGTTCACTGTGTTCAATTATTTTTATAGGTATCAGGTAATATATAGCCAACTCTCAATTATCTAGGATAATGGAGAGGAATGGTGTCATGGCTAATTTAAAATAGCAAATAATCCAAAACTTATTTATGCAGATTAGGAAAGCCATTTTAAATCCAGAATTACCTTTGAAGTCTGAATCACTGTCCAGGAAGATTAGAAACTGAGCTGGCATCAGGGATCCTGAGGGCCGAGCAAGCTTTCATTATGGATTCTCAAGGCTTTATTATTCCTGCTTCTAGCATTGGAGGATCTAGAAGGTATGCAGCTATTATCTCAACTAGAGAGAAAAGCTTAAGAACAGGAAGGGCAGGAAGGGCCCTGGAGATCTGTGCCTAAAAAAGGTCCTTGGACAATCCCAGATTTTCCAATTTGGGTATTTCCCAGCTCATTTAAGAACTGGAAGCTGCATTCATTTGTGCTCTAATACAGAGAATCTAATCCATAAAGAGGTCCATGAGAAACTACTGAGATTAAATGGATACTGAGAGAAAACCAGACAGAAAAAATATTTATGAAGGGCCTAAAAATAATTGGAAGGACTTTTTTAAAAAAGAATTTTGCAATAGATTTCCCAGTAGGGATTAATAAAATGTCAAGCTCTTCTAGGGATTCTTCCCCATTCTGATTTTTCAACACATCCCTATATCTCCTACAATTTTAGAGCTACATGGAAATCAATCTACTGACTTTAGATCTATAGGAGAAATAGAAATAAAAATCAAGAACTCACTGTTTATGTAAGTTTATTTCACCCTGCCAGCTCTGCTTATTGAAAATAAAAGAGAATGACATAGAATAAAACAAAATAGAATGGTCTACTGGGCACTCAGAATCCATGCCAGGTTCCATGGCAGTGAGCAGGACTTCTCATCCATTTAAAGTTGAGAAGAGCTTGATAGTACTCTGGCCCCAATACTTCTGCTCATTTCATTTGCTGTACAGGATCACATCCCCAGTGCCAAGGGCAGTAGGAATTGGCCCAGCACTTCAGTGCCATTCATCTTCAGAGCCACCTGATTTTGCAGGTGAGTAGTTATGTCTCCACAGAGTTCCACTTCTGTGGCTAACATCTTACTTATCCTGTAACAGACACCTATTCTGGGGTCTGATGAGCATCAGCATTGGGAGGTTTAACTCAGCATTTGGCTCTCCGTAACATGATTTTGCTAGTTCTGATATCAGCCATATGTCCAACCTTGGAAAAATTACATTTTTGCCTGTAGGGTTTCCTTTAATAAAAACAGGGCTAGAGGAATGTGGAGATGATGCTTATAAATAGATTTTGTAAAATCATAAAAGCTATTGGTTTCTGAGAAACTCAACGAATATGTCTCACAAAAGCCTTAGCTGCTCAATGTTTTAAGCTGCTCAGGTGAGATCAATAAGCTTAAATTTTTATCAGCAATACATCTTAATAACAATTTATAAAAATGCTATTTTTTCTTCCCCCAAATTCCTTGCATATATATTTTTTTAAAGCTGGGAAAAACTATCATCACTTTATCCAGAAAGATGTCCCACCCTCCCCGCTTTGGTCTTGTCAAGGATTCTCAGTTTTACAGGTGAAAAATGCATAAATTACATATCATTACCATGCTTTGTGAAAGTTGAGAGAGGCACAGTTTGAACGGCTCATCTTTATTATTTCATTGATTAGAAAAAACAGAATCAAGACTGGCTGTTGAGGCCTTTAAGTCATTTTTGTCTTTAAATTATGGAACAAATGTTTATAAAATGACAACAGAATTAGACTTGCTGCCTGGCTACAATGAATGGGCAAACTGACCAAGTTTGAATGCTCTGTGATAATTTCTTCCATGTTTCTGTGAACTACCATAGTGAAATATGTTTGAATGGGGAGCCTGGTAGAAGCAGTGTTGAAACAATGCAAAATTAATGCAGAAGGAAAAAATGGTAACTATGTGAGGTGATGGATGGGTTAAATAGCTTGATCGTGGAAATCATTTAACAATGTGTATGTACGCCAAAGCATCACACTGTATACTTTGAATATATACAACTTTTATTTGTTGATTGTATACCTTAATAAAACTGAAAAAAAAGGATGTGGAATTGCTTCCAATTCTGCATTATTACTAATGAGTAAAAAGGAAGATAAAAGAAACCAACAAGTAGTAAGAAATTCAAGAGGAAATAGCAAAAAGTTTAGAGAACTATCTGAAAAGAGATGACACAGTATTTGTCAGTTAAACAAACTGCCCTGACTCCTCTGTGAAGACTTAGAATATCATGAACTGCAGTGATATTGTCCTTCTCTGAGGTCCTATTGCCACAGAGGCTATTTTTTGTGTTAGCAATGTGAACACATGATGTGATAATAAATTGTGATTATTTTGGAAAACCTAGGATATATGAGAACCTATAGAACACCATTTTAGTACACATTTATTTTTGTGTGTAACTATTTTAATTTTGTAAGTTTTGATTCCCCAAGGAAAAGGAGCATGCTTTCTACTTTAGTACCTCCTACAGTACTAACCTCATAATATTTCATCAATAACTATCCATTGACTGAGTACATTAATGGCCTTATGGGCTATTTTCTACGTACGAGTATAATCCTTTGAAAGTAGAGTTCACTGATCTAGAACTTTCTCAGAGTGACAAGTCCCTCCATTGTTTTCCTACTGATAGGGTTTAGTCCACACTGCCCCACAATATGTCACTTTGGCATTTGAGAAAGCAGCAGAAGCAGAAAGGTCACTGTCACGTTACCCTCACCCTTCTCCCCTGAAGCAGGTCATAGAACCTTCAATCCAGAGGTGCCCTTCCTATACCTGTAGGAAAGAAACATCCTTATCTCTGAAGACACAAGGACACAGAAGAATCTGAGCAAACAGACCTTGCTAAGTCCCCCCATTTATTAGCATTAGATCATACCCCCTTCATCCGATCATACTTCTCCATGAGTATCCAGTTCTTCAAACCTCAGCACAAAAATACACAAGTCTCTGTTTCTTTGGATTTTCATTTCCTTATGAAGTCTTTTGTGTCATATAAAACTGATGTACATAAAATAAATTTGCATGTTTTTCTCTTGTTAATCTGTATTTTGTTAAGGGCCCCAGCTACAAACGTAAAATGGGAAGAAAATACATTTCTCTTCTCCTATATTACATGAGGGAAACAGATTCAAAGTGGTATTATGAAAGACTTCTTTGTACAGAAACAAGTCCTGGGCCAAAATTAGACTTCACAAATGTTGCTTTTTCATCACTAACCAAGCATTCTAGCCTCCTCCAAAGGAAAGCTCTGTAAATTATAAACTTTGATGGGTATGAGCTATCTGCATTCAGAGAATAAAACTGTGATTTCCAATGTTTGTCACATCCTCATGTGATGACTTCATATGTGTTAAGCATGGATATGAGAGGGTGGGGGTGAGCTGGTGGTGGGGAGCAATGAGTGCAATTAAAGAGACAGCACATGCAGGTTTGCTGGCATAACTCTCAGTTTTACAGAATTCCTAACAATGTAAATTAGGCAGGTCTATTAAAATTTTTATCCATTCTCTATGCTAGATATGTAATCTCATTAGTCTTGACAAAGGTCAAGAAACTGAAAGTAAATCAGTACATACAGTAGTATAATTTCCTTCATTTATAATTAAGATTCTCCACTATTCCATTTTAAACCCTCATTCTGTCAACCCTAAATCTATGCAAGGAATGGGGAAAGAGCAGTTCCCTAATAAAGTAAAGAATTCAGATTAACAGTGAGACAATGGGGCTAGGCCTGTGAACCAAACTGACTCCATTTTCCCTGCAGAGGACACTTTGTTACTTTTCCACTACTCAGTCGTGAGACCCTCCCTCCCCCCAGGGCACAAGATTACACCAGGGCACAAGATTACGCCATGGCTCACCCTGATAAAATAAACTGAGATAAGAATGGAACAGATATTCACTGAGTTGCAAAATCTTCACCAAGGCTTGTTCACTGTAATTGTAAAAATTAAGTTACAGATTAACTTTAAGACCCCTTTAGGAATTCCTGCATGCACACAAAGCTTCAAGGTGACCACTACAATGACCTTCCTGGGTTGAGGATAATGAATACCACCACCATCTTGGACCTACTGAGCAGGTGCAAGGACCAAAGCCCTAACTGAGCATGCACTCATGGCCAACCAGGAAGAACAGAATGGACCACTTCCAGTGATGCTGGCCTGCAACCCTTAACTCCTTTCCCTATAAAAGATCCTGAATAGCTCCCCTTGGGGTGCTAGCTTTCTTGTAGCTACACCCTCTTCTGCATAAGTCTATCTCCTCTTTCAATAAAGCATTGCTTTACTGCTGGGTGCAGTGTTCATTTCTATGACTTTGGAACCCAAGAGCCTAATTCAGTAACTATAGTAGTGTGGCATCTAAGAGGAAGTGTACCGGAAACTAGGAGTAAGCACAGTGCAGATTAAAAGGCCCATGGAAATAAAGATTTAAATAAAAGGTGGTGATTTTTCTTTTTAGATCTCGTACTTCATTTACTTCTAATTTTGAATGTTATAAGATAGAAGAGAGTATAGGAAATTACTTGGTGGGAATGAGGGTTTGGGATAGGGATGGGTGGTACAGCAGATAACTGGTTTAGGTGGGGACACTGGGATGGAGAAATGGCACTGAGTGGAGAATTCTGCCACTCGGGGGTTGGAAAAGGAAGTCACATAATCTTCTTTATTGCCACCACCCTCTGCTGGCTCTACAAATCCCACTCTTTCCAATTTTAGGTTCCTTTCACTTTGCCTTTTCTTCTCTTCCACTCTCCTGTTGGCAGTCTATGACCCAATCCAGTATTCTACCATCAGTTTCTTTTTTTTCAAATTGAAAAATAATTGATTATACATATTTGTGGGGTACAGAGTTGAATGTCATTATCTGTGTACAATGATGATCAAATCAGGATAATTAAGCATGTTCTACCATCAGTTTCAAAGGGCTGTGTGCTCTGTTGGAGAATTAGGTGGCTGACTTTATCATTTGCCATAATATCAGTCAACTCTAAGTCTAACGCAAAAGATTATCTTTTTGAATGTGGGATAAAATAGTTTCATCTGAATTCAAGCTCTCCAACAGGACAAACTTGGAGACCTCAAGGATGCAAACTCCCTGGAGCTAACTCATTGTTTTAACTGTCACGTATACAAAATGACCTCTTAAGAAACAACCACCATTTTAGAAAGCTTTCAGAATCAAATATAATTATGATTACCTTTCATAAGGAGGCTAGATAATCAGGACCTCATCATGAATAAAAGTTACATTAAGATTAAAACCATTATTAAGAACCAGAATAAAATGCCTTGACAAGTAGGTGGTGTTTAAGTTATTTCTCTAAAAACTATCTAGGAAAAGATTCTTAATATAAAGGTTTTTTAAAATATATTTTATCATATTATATAGAAACGTTTTTCCATACTATGTGATATAGGAGGACAGATTCCATTTATGCCTCATTCATTCATTTTACAAATATTCATGGAGTATGTACTATATGTAAGTGTTGTGGAGATAACAAAGATGGATATCTATTCTGTGTAGAATAGCTGCATAAACAGAATTTAGGTTCCCAGAATGCAGGGATTTTTTGTTGGTTTTGTTCACTGGTGTATTCCCAGCATCTAAAACAAGGGCCAGTAACCTTTGCCTTATGAAGGGCCAGATAGTAAATATTTTAGGCTTTGTGAGTCACATATGGCCTCTGTTGCATATTCTTCTTTATTTGTTTTTACAACTCTTTATAAACAACATTCTTAGCTCTAGTCCGCAGGTATGATTTGGCTCACTGACCATAGTTTGCCAACCCCTAATCTAGATCATTGCCCAGCACTAGTAAGAGCACATCAAATATTTGTTAAAAATTGAATAAATATACTCAATGAATGAATGCATTCAATCTCTACAATATAGAAGCAATGTGGAAATAACAAAGATAGCACGGCTGATGCCCTCCAAGAACTAATGCATAAGGAAAGGAGATAGAACTATATAGAGAACTAATAATAGTCAGGGTTAGAAGACTCAGAGGAAGAAAGTTGAAGTGACCAAAGAATGTGACATCTGAGGTGACTCTTGGATGGGACTTTAATGAAAAAGAATTCAAATGAGTTCTAGATAGAAATCAGTTCTAAGACTTGCATTAGAGGGGCAATTTTGGAACTCCTGGGTACAGTCATTTCTATATCTCTCAGAAACTATACACCAAGAAAGAGTTATGACATCTTCTGACATTACAATTTTATTTTCTTCTAGTTCACCGTCTGCAAATACATGCCACTGGATAGTCAGAAACATTATTCTGAACATCAAGGAAGCTACTTTTCTTTGGATGAAGATGATAAATCAGGTGGTCTGATTCTGGTGACATACAAATGCCATTATCAATGCTATGAGGTGAACGAAGTATTGCAGCCATGACAAATCTTGCAAGGCTCGTTGTTAACTATAATCAAAGCAGTACAATCCAAAAATAACAGAGAACTGGCAGATATACAGAGCCACATCAACTCAACAATCCACTTAGAGTCTAATAAATAGGAATAGCAGTGACAAACCAGAGACTCTGTTAGTGAAACTGCAGCTCAGCACTTTTATACAAATTATTTGACATTTTTAATATGTCAGTACAGGTGTGGAGCTGGCTTTAAACTACTGTTCATTTAGATTATAACAGATGCGGGAGATTAAAAAAAAATCCCACAACTTACTGAAAAGATAAGTTTGAATGTTCTAGGATTGATGAATTAAAAAACAAACAAACAAAAAAGCCCTACTTCATCTGCTGCATTATGCTTCAGTGGTCGCTATGGCAGAATTGACCTTTCTTTACTAAGTACTGCATATGTTCATTCTTCACATGATAACCAAATGGATTCGAAACACAAATGAGGATATTCGCTCCATTACTGCAAACTCTGGGATGCTTACTTGCACAAAGGAGGTTGTTCAATTCTTGTTTTCTCTCAATCCAAGGCTAATTTGCACGATCGAGGATGTCTGTAATCCTACTCAAATGGTTTCTTGCTTCCAGCTGCCTTTGCTACCGTGGCTTCTGAATCTTGTTTTTTTCCCCTACATTACATAATGATGGATGCCCTTTCCCTGGTTACTTCTCCCTGTTGAAAGTCACTGTTGTCAGCAGCATGGCCTAACATGACTGGTGTCATACCCCATACTGATGATGATTCCGAAGCAGACATGACACAGAAAAGAGAGGGCAGCCTCAGTCACAGAAGAGGCTGGCTCTGCAATGCAGAAATCACAAGTCCTTTAATTGCAAAGTGTAACTGTAGGACTTTTAAAGACGTCATTGTCCAATGATGTTTGTACTGATAAAGATGACCATTTTGTACCCCAACCTCTAGATTTCCAATTAGGAAAGACAATATATGAAAAGAGTTCCCTGGCATTTTACTAATTGAACCACAATTCTAACTTATGTTTATTATCTAGCCTTTACAGATATGTTTATTACAGCCATGTGACACATTTATGCCATGTTAACATGTCTATTAGCAATTCACTCTTAGAGACCCACACAAGAATCCAGTTTAGTTGTGAGAAAGAATGTGGTGGACTCAAGTTCATCCTTTGGGAACACTAATCTCCTAAAAACCTTAAAATAGTGGAGCTTCCTCTATTACTAAATCGTTCTGAGTTTAAGCAGAAATGCATTAAATTTGGATTTCTCCTTTCTGTTTTACCTGGCATCACTTCTGACATAGAAACTGACCAAGTAATAGTCAATTAGATTGACTGCTGTTGTTGTGCATGTGAAAGAAACAGTAAGTATAGGATCTGCTTTACAAAGGCAGCTCCAGTGAGCAATGACTTATTTATCACAGACATTTATATGGATGCTAGAAAACAGATCGGATGTTTGCCTGGCAGCTGACTTGCATGAAAAGGACATTTGAGAGCCAGTGACAACATTATAATCTTCCTTTGCTGCAGTACAAAAAAGCCTTGTAAGGCAGCATAAGGTAAAATCATCTATTTACATAAAATACACTTTTAAAAGCATCATTGGATCGAGATGGTCAAGAATTGGGCACGGCAGCCTAGAATGATGACAGACTATATATTCCACATTTCATTAGAAAAAGAGAAAGAAAAATAAGAAATTTCAAAAGCCTAAAAAAGGAAACATCTGAGAAGACAAGTAGGACAACAATGCAGGATCTTTCTCATTACAGTAAAATCTCTACTAGGTAGCCTAGCTAAGATATGAAAGCTGTGATGAACTTAAGACATATTCATAGATAATTACCAGAGATATTATCATAAACATCTTTCCCATTTTTCAAGAATTTAGATACAAAATATAGTTAACAATGAAACTAGTCTGAACATAACAGAAATATTTTTTAATGGTTCAAAAGGTACTTGTGGGCATTACACAGCTTCAGGGTCATTATTAGACTCATCAGTCATCACTATGCTGCAGCTATACAAATGTGCTGGATAACAGAGCTCTTCAGTTTACTAAAAGCCTACCTAGCATAGCTGACTCCATGTTGAAAAAGAAAAATTTTGAAGCAAACAGAATACATAAAATTAGACCTATTGCATTATAACCTGTTTTCCCATAAAATAATTGTTATTATATAATGATTTCAGTAGTCCTTTCTTTGTAATTCTCTCATTCTTGCCATTGGATTTCTCTTCATTTTCCTTCTGGTCTGTATTTGCTCCCAATCTCCTTTAAACCATTTTTTTTTTTTTTACCCTTTCCTTCAATTTATTCATTGATCTCATGAGCATTCTATCCAGAGCTTCTTTTCCTCATTGAGGGAATTTCATTTTTCCATGGACTTCCTGTGTCATTGCTTTTACCATTAAAGTAAAGGAGAGAATGGGGACAGAGCTTAAAGAAACAGGTTTGTGTTTATCCCCACTTGAAAGATGGGACTGAGAATCAAGAGACCTGAGTTCTAGTCCCCACTGTCATTAGTTTACTGTGTGACCAGGAATTAGTCACTTCACCTTCTCTGGGCCTGGTTTTCCTCTTCTGAAAAATGAGGGATTTGGACTAGATGATCTCTAAGAGTGCTTCCAGTTCTACCATTCCCCACCTATAATTTTGTTAGCAATTACACAGGATAAAAGTTAAATCAGGCCATTCAAATACATGTAGACTTCGCCTGTAGACCTCAGGCTGTGAGCAGATCTATTTAGTCCATAATATGTCAACTCATTGTGATTCCTTCACTGTTGGACCTTTGGAGTATTCTATTCATCGTATAATTTCTTAAGGAAAGGGACCAGTTCTTCTTCATTATCTTCATTATCTTCTCCAGTATCCCCAACACTTAGCACAATGCCCGGAACATAGTAGCCGTTAATAAGTTCTCCTTCTACTTTGTGCTTCCACATGTCATAGCATTTTCTGTCCGTAAATGTTTATATTATAGGAGTTTATCACATTTATAACTTGAACTATTTGTCTATGGTTTCTGCCTACTTAGTTACCAATAATAACCAGTCCTTTGGAATATAATAATTTCCTGTAAAATGGCAGGGCTAATGGAACAACACTATTTTCAGGAAGAGACTGGACTGATTCATAAGGGAATCAATGTTCACCTCCTAAATAATTCACGAAAACTTACAGCTAAGACTCTCTGTACTGGTGCACTGCTTGTGTTACTAGAATTTCGGTTCCTACTTGAAATTGTGACTTTTAGAGTCAAAGGCTTAAAAAACCACAACTTTTGGAAACACATTTGAAAAGGCAGTTACAGAAACAATAAAAAGTTTTAATAATATGTTTCTGTTGCTCAAATTCCAGAAGTCTAAAGTGGTATAATAAAAATTACTGTTACAACTTACATTTGCCATTAACAGTAGAATTTTAGTGAGTGAACTCTATTAAAAGAAGTTCTCAGATTCATGCATTGATCTTGCAAAAAGGGAAAAGAAAATCTGTAGAGCCAATATAGACTTCAAATTAAACTACTGGTATTTGTTTGGACTGCTTTACTTAAAAAGTATGCTTTCTTTGCATATTGAATTTTACATTTCTAACATTTAATGATGATTAATTGTAAAGGACACATGTAAGACTATAATGCAGCTAAATGATGCATTTGTAATTCATGTGAAACAACATAATTAGTTCTCCAAGGGTTCATCAATATATTATTCTACTAAACAGAATACTTGAAAGTCCCACTTGAGTTTTAAATGCAATATGAAGCCTTTATTTTAAGCATGGCTTCCTCTGTGTAATATTCTCATAATTATTTTCCAGCAACAAGAAATATTAGGTTATTTTTATTCTATCTGTTAGCCCCTCATGCTGCAAAGAGAGCAACCTCATGAATTCATTTATTTCAATATAAAACTGACATATTTGGGGAGCTATATTTAAAATAAGAAAAAGAAGAAAAGATCTAAGTTCAAAATTTTGTAAGAGGTAAAAAGTTGAACTAAAATTATTATTTTAAAAGTCCACATTTGTTAAAAGGCAAAAAAATATCTTTATTGCCCCCCAAAATTCTATCACACAACAATCTATGAATTAAGTCAGTTTTAAGTACAGAATTTGACTCATGAAAAGAAATTATGATCTTCCAATATATAGCAACATTTTAGTGTATACTAAGAAAAAAACAAAAGGCCATATTCTTCACTTTGATATATGTAATTATGTAGAAGACAAACTCCTTAACATTTTGTCTTTTAAAAATAATGTCAGTATATGTTTGCTAAACTTTTAGGTATAAGTTAATGAACAATCATACAGATTATGCATGTCACAAAAGTTCTGTTTTTTCTTGCAATTACTGCTTGTTAATTGCCTCTAGAAACTCTAAAACTCGAAAAATACATTGTGCTTTTGAAAAGAGGCTGGATGAGGTCATTCAATGCCTTTTCCTTCCAGACTTCCAGGTAATCTGATTTTCTGCCAACGTTCTCAGTTTATTTAGAAAATCCATGACCCCAAAGAATAGTATGTATCTTTATATGGTGGCCTGTCAATGTGACTAGCTCTGTAAAAAGAGAACCCAAATAAGCAAGCATAAAGCCATTGGGGAGCATTCACTTAAATGCTGCCAAAAGGACTGATGAGACTTTTATTCCATATGCTGGACTTGGGGAGGGGGCACTGTGGGGTAGTGTCTGCTGAATTAGTTTCAGACAACATCAGACTGCAGTGTCTCCTATACATTAGCCATTTTCTTTATCAAGGGGTGGAAAGTAGAAGGTTGGAGTAAAAAGAAAAGGAAAGGAAGAAATAGAAGAGTGGATTCAAGAAGACAAGACAAGGTTACCATTTCAAAATGATCTGGCATATGTGCAAAAGTGGCAGAGGAGGATTTAAGAACATTTGTCCCAGTAGCCCCAGAATGCACTTTCAAAGACTAAGACTTACACACATCCCCAAAGGACCAAAATAGGTCATTTAAGTCAGCTTGAAAACTATTTAGTACTTCATCACTAAAAAACATATCCTTGAATGGCTGCTGTGGAATCAGAATATACTTATAGACATTCTTACCCTAGTCTAGAATATGTAGAACAAGTGGTACTTCAATTTTGACAACAAGTATAAATTAAATGAAATAATGGATAGAAAAGGAGAGAGCTTTTCATTATTACGACTAAGCTTATTCTTAGGAGGTAAAGTTCAGGATAATCAGTGCTTTTGAAAGAGATAATCAGTCTGTCTTTTCAGGTATGCAATAAGGACAAAGTTGAAGACTTGAACTCCTTCCCCAAGAGCATAACTGAAAGTCTCAGAAACCAAACTGGCACCCTTATGAAGTGTCTAATGCAGTGACACATATAACTAGGCATTTTGCTATCCTCCTGAGCCAGGTTTGTTCTTGTTCAGTCCCCAAGGAGTCTCTCTGAGGCTAAGATGAGACCACAGCAATCTTAAAGGATATAGGAAAAGATTAGTTATTATAGGCGTTGGGGTCTCAGAAAGTGAAAGGCCCCAAGAGACCAACCTGAAAATCATACTAGCTGTGATGGGCTACAATAGTGGTGGAGTCTATGAGCAGTAAGGACCCAGAGATTCAGCAAGGAATCTATATACACTGTATAGACAGTTCCCAGAGTCCTTTATTTTAACCAGCATTTTTACCCAACCCTTTTTACACAAGACACGTAGCTACATCAGATAAAATAAATGTTCAGTGGAAACACACTGGGAAACGTGGTCCTAACAAACAGTTGTCCCCTATGTCACATCTACAAACCTGGAGTACACTGGTCCCTGAATGCTGTGGAGATCATTTGGGAATAGTCTTCTTAGATAACAACCCACACCATATCTGGCCAGTTGGTGGAAGAGCAAGGAGAATTTGGTAAGGACTTTCTTACATGCTAATCACACGTATGTGGGACTTTGCTCTATTAATATAGTAGAGATGAAAAGAAAGACATGTTGATTCATAATTATGATTAAAGCTATGTTAATCCTCCCAATAACAAAGAGAGAGTCAACAAGTAGAGATTATTCATTAGTGTATGACAACTGTGAATTTAGCTCTCATTGACCATGCTATTTTAGGTGCCTCATAGACAAAATACAGCATTTGGTTTATAAAATGACCCCACATCCAGAGATACAGTTAATATACAAGTAATAAACAAGGGGGTGTTTTAGAGGACAAAAGACTCAGCTGAACTGATCCCAGAATACAAGCGAGAAGTTAACAGAAATAGAACAACCTGATATACCCATATCATTTAAATCAATATGGGAATACTTCAATCTCTCCTTGGATCAACCTTCTAATATCTGTCAGATCCCCGACGCAAACCACACTCTGGCTTCCTCTCCACTTGCAGACAGATACCTGGTTGCTATCTATTCTCTAGACACTATACCTCTCGTCTCCCAAATTAGTAACCCAGCCCCTAGCCTTCAGCATTTACCCAGCTCTATGAGTCAGTCCTCAGGGACATTCTTTGGGGACTCCAGTGACCCACTTTGATCCTCAGACAATCTCAGAAACATGACAGACGCCATGTTTTATCTTTTCAAAAATTCACATTTTTTTTCACATTAACATATTTGAGACAGATGCATCTAACAAATCATTGGTGTGCTGTGGCAGCATTTCTTTCTTTCTCAGTGGCACATAAATTAATGTATGTTTTATGATGCATATCATCTTAATCTTAGATTCAATGATATATGGTAAAAGTAAACATCTAGTACCTCAAGTCCTCTGATGTGATGGCTCAATATACAGAATATTTTGTACATGGTGCCTGACAGTTATGTTGCCCTCTTTGGAGATATCTTAGAGTCCCCTTCTAAAGACATACCCTATTATATGTAGGTCACAATGCTTTGTATCATATGACCCCAATCACAGTAGATAATGTATAGGTACCAAAGAAAACTACCTATAGAGGACCACATGAGCTCTTCACAGGAGGAATACTCTTCTCTGAACTAAATCAACCACATCTTTCTTAGGGGAATTTAATGAGACACATGCAGAAAGAGATACAAATGTTAAGAAGAAGCAGAATCTAAGGGAGAGAGAAGGTTAAAAGCTACATGGCAGTAGAAAGCCATGAATAAGCAGACACCTTGAAGCAGAAAGAACAGAGAGTTCATTCATTGTTAAGGGAGTAGAAGAAGAATTAGAAAAATAAAAATGGAGCTGCTGGGCCGGCCCGGTGGCGCACTGCTACAGTGCGCCGCTTGGGAGCGTGGTGGCGCTCCCGCCGAGGGTTCGGATCCCACATACAGACCCGTTCGTGCTCACTG